>NW_028225198.1:1800000-2024365 GCF_052327205.1 Somniosus microcephalus | reverse complement strand
AAGAAGTAGAAGAAGGAGAAGGAGAAGGTGTAGTCTGGAGGGTGAATCAGAAGAAGTAGACGAAGGAGAAGGAGAAGGTGAAGTCTGGAGGGTGAATCAGAAGAAGCAGAAGAAGGAGAAGGAGAAGGTGAAGTCTGGAGGGTGAATCAGAAGAAGTAGAAGAAGGAGAAGGAGAAGGTGAAGTCTGGAGGGTGAATCAGAAGAAGCAGAAGAAGGAGAAGGAGAAGGTGAAGTCTGGAGGGTGAATCAGAAGAAGCAGAAGAAGGAGAAGGAGAAGGTGAAGTCTGGAGGGTGAATCAGAAGAAGCAGAATAAGGAGAAGGAGAAGGTGAAGTCTGGAGGGTGAATCAGAAGAAGCAGAAGAAGGAGAAGGAGAAGGTGAAGTCTGGAGGGTGAATCAGTAGAAGTAGAAGAAGGAGAAGGAGAAGGTGAAGTCTGGAGGGTGAATCAGAAGAAGTAGAAGAAGGAGAAGGAGAAGGTGAAGTCTGGAGGCTGAATCAGAAGAAGTAGAAGAAGGAGAAGGAGAAGGTGAAGTCTGGAGGGTGAAGCAGAAGAAGTAGATGAAGGAGAAGGAGAAGGTGAAGTCAGGAGGGTGAATCAGAAGAAGTAGAAGAAGGAGAAGGAGAAGGTGAGGTCTGGAGGGTGAATCAGAAGAAGCAGAAGAAGGAGAAGGAGAAGGTGAAGTCTGGAGGGTGAATCAGAAGAAGTAGAAGAAGGAGAAGGAGAAGGTGAAGTCTGGAGGGTGAAACAGAAGAAGCAGAAGAAGGAGAAGGAGAAGGTGAAGTCTGGAGGGTGAATCAGAAGAAGCAGAAGAAGGAGAAGGAGAAGGTGAAGTCTGGAGGGTGAATCAGAAGAAGCAGAATAAGGAGAAGGAGAAGGTGAAGTCTGGAGGGTGAATCAGAAGAAGCAGAAGAAAGAGAAGGAGAAGGTGAAGTCTGGAGGGTGAAGCTGAAGAAACAGAAGAAGGAGAAGGAGAAGGTGAAGACTGGAGGGTGAATCAGAAGAAGTAGAAGAAGGAGAAGGAGAAGGTGAAGTCTGGAGGGTGAATCAGAAGAAGTAGAAGAAGGAGAAGGAGAAGGTGAAGTCTGGAGGGGTGAATCAGAAGAAGCAGAAGAAGGAGAAGGAGAAGGTGAAGTCTGGTGGGTGAATCAGAAGAAGGAGAAGAAGGAGAAGGAGAAGATGAAGTCTGGAGGGTGAATCAGAAGAAGTAGAAGAAGGAGAAGGAGAAGGTGAAGTCTGGAGGGTGAATCAGAAGAAGTAGAAGAAGGAGAAGGAGAAGGTGTAGTCTGGAGGGTGAATCAGAAGAAGTAGACGAAGGAGAAGGAGAAGGTGAAGTCTGGAGGGTGAATCAGAAGAAGCAGAAGAAGGAGAAGGAGAAGTTGAAGTCTGGAGGGTGAATCAGAAGAAGTAGAAGAAGGAGAAGGAGAAGGTGAATTCTGGAGGGTGAATCAGAAGAAGCAAGAAGAAGGAGAAGGAGAAGGTGAAGTCTGGAGGGTGAATCAGAAGAAGCAGAAGAAGGAGAAGGAGAAGGTGAAGTCTGGAGGGTGAAACAGAAGAAGCAGAATAAGGAGAAGGAGAAGGTGTAGTCTGGAGGGTGAATCAGAAGAAGCAGAAGAAGGAGAAGGAGAAGGTGAAGTCTGGAGGGTGAATCAGAAGAAGTAGAAGAAGGAGAAGGAGAAGGTGAAGTCTGGAGGGTGAATCAGAAGAAGTAGAAGAAGGAGAAGAAGAAGATGAAGTCTGGAGGGTGAATCAGAAGAAAGAGAAGAAGGAGAAGGAGAAGGTGAAGTCTGGAGGGTGAATCAGAAGAAGTAGAAGAAGGAGAAGGAGAAGGTGTAGTCTGGAGGGTGAATCAGAAGAAGTAGACGAAGGAGAAGGAGAAGGTGAAGTCTGGAGGGTGAATCAGAAGAAGCAGAAGAAGGAGAAGGAAAAGGTGAAGTCTGGAGGGTGAATCAGAAGAAGTAGAAGAAGGAGAAGGAGAAGGTGAAGTCTGGAGGGTGAATTAGAAGAAGCAGAAGAAGGAGAAGGAGAAGGTGAAGTCTGGAGGGTGAATCAGAAGAAGCAGAAGAAGGAGAAGGAGAAGGTGAAGTCTGGAGGGTGAATCAGAAGAAGCAGAAGAAGGAGAAGGAGAAGGTGAAGTCTGGAGGGTGAATCAGAAGAAGTAGAAGAAGGAGAAGGAGAAGGTGAAGTCTGGAGGGTGAATCAGAAGAAGCAGAAGAAGGAGAAGGAGAAGGTGAAGTCTGGAGGGTGAATCAGAAGAAGCAGAAGAAGGAGAAGGAGAAGGTGAAGTCTGGAGGGTGAATCAGAAGAAGCAGAAGAAGGAGAAGGAGAAGGTGAAGTCTGGAGGGTGAATCAGAAGAAGCAGAAGAAGGAGAAGGAGAAGGTGAAGTCTGGAGGGTGAATCAGAAGAAGTAGAAGAAGGAGAAGGAGAAGGTGAAGTCTGGAGGGTGAATCAGAAGAAGTAGAAGAAGGAGAAGGAGAAGGTGAAGTCTGGAGGGTGAATCAGAAGAAGTAGAAGAAGGAGAAGGAGAAGGTGAAGTCTGGAGAGTGAAGCAGAAGAAGTAGATGAAGGAGAAGGAGAAGGTGAAGTCAGGAGGGTGAATCAGAAGAAGTAGAAGTAGGAGAAGGAGAAGGAGAGGTCTGGAGGGTGAATCAGAAGAAGCAGAAGAAGGAGAAGGAGAAGGTGAAGTCTGGAGGGTGAATCAGAAGAATCAGAAGAAGGAGAAGGAGAAGGTGAAGTCTGGAGGGTGAATCAGAAGAAGCAGAAGAAAGAGAAGGAGAAGGTGAAGTCTGGAGGGTGAAGCAGAAGAAACAGAAGAAGGAGAAGGAGAAGGTGAAGACTGGAGGGTGAATCAGAAGAAGTAGAAGAAGGCGAAGGAGAAGGTGAAGTCTGGAGGGTGAATCAGAAGAAGTAGAAGAAGGAGAAGGAGAAGGTGAAGTCTGGAGGGTGAATCAGAAGAAGCAGAAGAAGGAGAAGGAGAAGGTGAAGTCTGGAGGGTGAATCAGAAGAAGGAGAAGAAGGAGAAGGAGAAGATGAAGTCTGGAGGGTGAATCAGAAGAAGTAGAAGAAGGAGAAGGAGAAGGTGAAGTCTGGAGGGTGAATCAGAAGAAGGAGAAGAAGGAGAAGGAGAAGATGAAGTCTGGAGGGTGAAGCAGAAGAAACAGAAGAAGGAGAAGGAGAAGGTGAAGACTGGAGGGTGAATCAGAAGAAGCAGAAGAAGGAGAAGGAGAAGATGAAGTCTGGAGGGTGAATCAGAAGAAGTAGAAGAAGGAGAAGGAGAAGGTGAAGTCTGGAGGGTGAATCAGAAGAAGTAGAAGAAGGAGAAGGAGAAGATGAAGTCTGGAGGGTGAATCAGAAGAAAGAGAAGAAGGAGAAGGAGAAGGTGAAGTCTGGAGGGTGAATCAGAAGAAGTAGAAGAAGGAGAAGGAGAAGGTGTAGTCTGGAGGGTGAATCAGAAGAAGTAGACGAAGGAGAAGGAGAAGGTGAAGTCTGGAGGGTGAATCAGAAGAAGCAGAAGAAGGAGAAGGAGAAGGTGAAGTCTGGAGGGTGAATCAGAAGAAGTAGAAGAAGGAGAAGGAGAAGGTGAAGTCTGGAGGGTGAATCAGAAGAAGCAGAAGAAGGAGAAGGAGAAGGTGAAGTCTGGAGGGTGAATCAGAAGAAGCAGAAGAAGGAGAAGGAGAAGGTGAAGTCTGGAGGGTGAATCAGAAGAAGCAGAATAAGGAGAAGGAGAAGGTGAAGTCTGGAGGGTGAATCAGAAGAAGCAGAAGAAGGAGAAGGAGAAGGTGAAGTCTGGAGGGTGAATCAGTAGAAGTAGAAGAAGGAGAAGGAGAAGGTGAAGTCTGGAGGGTGAATCAGAAGAAGTAGAAGAAGGAGAAGGAGAAGGTGAAGTCTGGAGGGTGAATCAGAAGAAGTAGAAGAAGGAGAAGGAGAAGGTGAAGTCTGGAGGGTGAAGCAGAAGAAGTAGATGAAGGAGAAGGAGAAGGTGAAGTCAGGAGGGTGAATCAGAAGAAGTAGAAGAAGGAGAAGGAGAAGGTGAGGTCTGGAGGGTGAATCAGAAGAAGCAGAAGAAGGAGAAGGGGAAGGTGAAGTCTGGAGGGTGAATCAGAAGAATCAGAAGAAGGAGAAGGAGAAGGTGAAGTCTGGAGGGTGAATCAGAAGAAGCAGAAGAAAGAGAAGGAGAAGGTGAAGTCTGGAGGGTGAAGCAGAAGAAACAGAAGAAGGAGAAGGAGAAGGTGAAGACTGGAGGGTGAATCAGAAGAAGTAGAAGAAGGAGAAGGAGAAGGTGAAGTCTGGAGGGTGAATCAGAAGAAGTAGAAGAAGGAGAAGGAGAAGGTGAAGTCTGGAGGGTGAATCAGAAGAAGCAGAAGAAGGAGAAGGAGAAGGTGAAGTCTGGTGGGTGAATCAGAAGAAGGAGAAGAAGGAGAAGGAGAAGATGAAGTCTGGAGGGTGAATCAGAAGAAGTAGAAGAAGGAGAAGGAGAAGGTGAAGTCTGGAGGGTGAATCAGAAGAAGTAGAAGAAGGAGAAGGAGAAGGTGTAGTCTGGAGGGTGAATCAGAAGAAGTAGACGAAGGAGAAGGAGAAGGTGAAGTCTGGAGGGTGAATCAGAAGAAGCAGAAGAAGGAGAAGGAGAAGGTGAAGTCTGGAGGGTGAATCAGAAGAAGTAGAAGAAGGAGAAGGAGAAGGTGAATTCTGGAGGGTGAATCAGAAGAAGCAGAAGAAGGAGAAGGAGGAGGTGAAGTCTGGAGGGTGAATCAGAAGAAGCAGAAGAAGGAGAAGGAGAAGGTGAAGTCTGGAGGGTGAATCAGAAGAAGTAGAAGAAGGAGAAGGAGAAGGTGAAGTCAGGAGGGTGAATCAGAAGAAGTAGAAGAAGGAGAAGGAGAAGGTGAAGTCAGGAGGGTGAAGCAGAAGAAGTAGAAGAAGGAGAAGGAGAAGGTGAAGTCTGGAGGGTGAATCAGAAGAAGCAGAAGAAGGAGAAGGAGAAGGTGAAGTCTGGAGGGAGAATCAGAAGAAGTAGAAGAAGGAGAAGGAGAAGGTGAAGTCTGGAGGGTGAATCAGAAGAAGTAGAAGAAGGAGAAGGAGAAGGTGAAGTCAGGAGAGTGAAGCAGAAGAAGCAGAAGAAGGAGAAGGAGAAGGTGAAGTCTGGAGGGTGAAGCAGAAGAAGCAGAAGAAGGAGAAGGAGAAGGTGAAGTCTGGAGGGCGAAGCAGAAGAAGCATAAGAAGGAGAAGGAGAAGGTGAAGTCTGGAGGGTGAAGCAGAAGAAGCAGAAAAAGGAGAAGGAGAAGGTGAAGTCTGGAGGGTGAATCAGAAGAATTAGAAGAAGGAGAAGGAGAAGGTGAAGTCAGGAGGGTGAAGCAGAAGAAGCAGAAGAAGGAGAAGGAGAAGGTGAAGTCTGGAGGGTGAATCAGAAGAAGTAGAAGAAGGAGAAGGAGAAGGTGAAGTCTGGAGGGTGAATCAGAAGATGTAGAAGAAGGAGAAGGAGAAGGTGAAGTCTGGAGGGTGTATCAGAAGAAGCAGAAGAAGGAGAAGGAGAAGGTGAAGTCTGGAGGATGAATCAGAAGAAGCAGAAGAAGGAGAAGGAGACGATGAAGTCTGGAGGGTGAATCAGAAGAAGTAGAAGAAGGAGAAGGAGAAGGTGAAGTCTGGAGGGTGAATCAGAAGAAGCAGAAGAAGGAGAAGGAGAAGGTGAAGTCTGGAGGGTGAATCAGAAGAAGCAGAAGAAGGAGAAGGAGAAGGTGAAGTCTGGAGGGTGAATCAGAAGAAGCAGAATAAGGAGAAGGAGAAGGTGAAGTCTGGAGGGTGAATCAGAAGAAGCAGAAGAAGGAGAAGGTGACGTCTGGAGGGTGAATCAGAAGAAGTAGAAGAAGGAGAAGGAGAAGGTGAAGTCTGGAGGGTGAAGCAGAAGAAGTAGAAGAAGGAGAAGGAGAAGGTGAAGTCAGGAGGGTGAATCAGAAGAAGTAGAAGAAGGAGAAGGAGAAGGTGAAGTCAGGAGGGTGAATCAGAAGAAGCTGAAGAAGGAGAAGGAGAAGGTGAAGTCTGGAGGGTGAATCAGAAGAATCAGAAGAAGGAGAAGGAGAAGGTGAAGTCTGGAGGGTGAATCAGAAGAAGCAGAAGAAAGAGAAGGAGAAGGTGATGTCTGGAGGGTGAAGCAGAAGAAACAGAAGAAGGAGAAGGAGAAGGTGAAGACTGGAGGCTGAATCAGAAGAAGTAGAAGAAGGAGAAGGAGAAGGTGAAGTCTGGAGGGTGAATCAGAAGAAGTAGAAGAAGTTGAAGGAGAAGGTGAAGTCTGGAGGGTGAATCAGAAGAAGCAGAAGAAGGAGAAGGAGAAGGTGAAGTCTGGAGGGTGAATCAGAAGAAGCAGAAGAAGAAGAAGGAGAAGATGAAGTCTGGAGGGTGAATCAGAAGAAGTAGAAGAAGGAGAAGGAGAAGGTGAGGTCTGGAGGGTGAATCAGAAGAAGCAGAAGAAGGAGAAGGAGAAGGTGAAGTCTGGAGGGTGAATCAGAAGAAGCAGAAGAAGGAGAAGGAGAAGGTGAAGTCAGGGGGGTGAAGCAGAAGAAGTAGAAGAAGGAGAAGGAGAAGGTGAAGTCAGGAGGGTGAAGCAGAAGAAGCAGAAGAAGGAGAAGCAGAAGGTGAAGTCTGGAGGGCGCAGCAGAAGAAGCAGAAGAAGGAGAAGGAGAAGGTGCAGTCTGGAGGGTGAAGCAGAAGAAGCAGAAGAAGGAGAAGGAGTAGGTGAAGTCTGGAGGGTGAAACAGAAGAAGTAGAAGAAGGAGAAGGAGAAGGTGAAGTCAGGAGGGTGAAGCAGAAGAAGCAGAAGAAGGAGAAGGAGAAGGTGAAGTCTGGAGGGTGAATCAGAAGAAGTAGAAGAAGGAGAAGGAGAAGGTGAAGTCAGGAGGGTGAAGCAGAAGAAGTAGAAGAAGGAGAAGGAGAAGGCGAAGCCTGGAGTGTGAAACAGAAGAAGTAGAAGAAGGAGAAGGAGAAGGTGAAGTCTGGAGCGTGAATCAGAAGATGTAGAAGAAGGAGAAGGAGAAGGTGAAGTCTGGAGGGTCAATCAGAAGAAGTAGAAGAAGGAGATGGAGAAGGTGAAGTCTGGAGGGTGAATCAGAAGAAGCAGAAGAAGGAGAAGGAGAAGGTGAAGTATGGAGTGTGAATCAGAAGAAGTAGAAGAAGGAGAAGGAGAAGGTGTAGTCTGGACGGTGAATCAGAAGAAGTAGACGAAGGAGAAGGAGAAGGTGAAGTCTGCAGGGTGAATCAGAAGAAGCAGAAGAAGGAGAAGGAGAAGGTGAAGTCTGGAGGGTGAATCAGAAGAAGTAGAAGAAGGAGAAGGAGAAGGTGAAGTCTGGAGGGTGAATCAGAAGAAGCAGAAGAAGGAGAAGGAGAAGGTGAAGTCTGGAGGGTGAATCAGAAGAAGCAGAAGAAGGAGAAGGAGAAGGTGAAGTCTGGAGGGTGAATCAGAAGAAGCAGAATAAGGAGAAGGAGAAGGTGAAGTCAGGAGGGTGAATCAGAAGAAGTAGAAGAAGTTGAAGGGGAAGGTGAAGTCTGGAGGGTGAATCAGAAGAAGTAGAAGAAGGAGAAGGAGAAGGTGAAGTCTGGAGGGTGAATCAGAAGATGTAGAAGAAGGAGAAGGAGAAAGTGAAGTCTGGAGGGTGAATCAGAAGAAGCAGAAGAAGGAAAAGTAGAAGGTGAAGTCTGGAGGGTGAATCAGATGAAGTAGAAGAAAGAGAAGGAGAAGGTGAAGTCTGGAGGGAGAAGCAGAAGAAGTAGAAGAAGGAGAAGGAGAAGGTGAAGTCTGGAGCGTGAATCAGAAGATGTAGAAGAAGGAGAAGGAGAAGGTGAAGTCTGGAGGGTCAATCAGAAGAAGTAGAAGAAGGAGAAGGAGAAGGTGAAGTCTGGAGGGTGAATCAGAAGAAGCAGAAGAAGGAGAAGGAGAAGGTGAAGTCTGGAGGGTGAATCAGAAGAAGTAGAAGAAGGAGAAGGAGAAGGTGTAGTCTGGACGGTGAATCAGAAGAAGTAGACGAAGGAGAAGGAGAAGGTGAAGTCTGCAGGGTGAATCAGAAGAAGCAGAAGAAGGAGAAGGAGAAGGTGAAGTCTGGAGGGTGAATCAGAAGAAGTAGAAGAAGGAGAAGGAGAAGGTGAAGTCTGGAGGGTGAATCAGAAGAAGCAGAAGAAGGAGAAGGAGAAGGTGAAGTCTGGAGGGTGAATCAGAAGAAGCAGAAGAAGGAGAAGGAGAAGGTGAAGTCTGGAGGGTGAATCAGAAGAAGCAGAATAAGGAGAAGGAGAAGGTGAAGTCTGGAGGGTGAATCAGAAGAAGGAGATGGAGAAGGTGAAGTCTGGAGGGTGAATCAGAAGAAGTAGAAGAAGGAGAAGGAGAAGGTGAAGTCTGGAGGGTGAATCAGAAGATGTAGAAGAAGGAGAAGGAGAAGGTGAAGTCTGGAGGGTGTATCAGAAGAAGCAGAAGAAGGAGAAGGAGAAGGTGAAGTCTGGAGGATGAATCAGAAGAAGCAGAAGAAGGAGAAGGAGACGATGAAGTCTGGAGGGTGAATCAGAAGAAGTAGAAGAAGGAGAAGGAGAAGGTGAAGTCTGGAGGGTGAATCAGAAGAAGCAGAAGAAGGAGAAGGAGAAGGTGAAGTCTGGAGGGTGAATCAGAAGAAGCAGAAGAAGGAGAAGGAGAAGGTGAAGTCTGGAGGGTGAATCAGAAGAAGCAGAATAAGGAGAAGGAGAAGGTGAAGTCTGGAGGGTGAATCAGAAGAAGCAGAAGAAGGAGAAGGTGACGTCTGGAGGGTGAATCAGAAGAAGTAGAAGAAGGAGAAGGAGAAGGTGAAGTCTGGAGGGTGAAGCAGAAGAAGTAGAAGAAGGAGAAGGAGAAGGTGAAGTCAGGAGGGTGAATCAGAAGAAGTAGAAGAAGGAGAAGGAGAAGGTGAAGTCAGGAGGGTGAATCAGAAGAAGCTGAAGAAGGAGAAGGAGAAGGTGAAGTCTGGAGGGTGAATCAGAAGAATCAGAAGAAGGAGAAGGAGAAGGTGAAGTCTGGAGGGTGAATCAGAAGAAGCAGAAGAAAGAGAAGGAGAAGGTGATGTCTGGAGGGTGAAGCAGAAGAAACAGAAGAAGGAGAAGGAGAAGGTGAAGACTGGAGGCTGAATCAGAAGAAGTAGAAGAAGGAGAAGGAGAAGGTGAAGTCTGGAGGGTGAATCAGAAGAAGTAGAAGAAGTTGAAGGAGAAGGTGAAGTCTGGAGGGTGAATCAGAAGAAGCAGAAGAAGGAGAAGGAGAAGGTGAAGTCTGGAGGGTGAATCAGAAGAAGCAGAAGAAGAAGAAGGAGAAGATGAAGTCTGGAGGGTGAATCAGAAGAAGTAGAAGAAGGAGAAGGAGAAGGTGAGGTCTGGAGGGTGAATCAGAAGAAGCAGAAGAAGGAGAAGGAGAAGGTGAAGTCTGGAGGGTGAATCAGTAGAAGCAGAAGAAGGAGAAGGAGAAGGTGAAGTCAGGGGGGTGAAGCAGAAGAAGTAGAAGAAGGAGAAGGAGAAGGTGAAGTCAGGAGGGTGAAGCAGAAGAAGCAGAAGAAGGAGAAGCAGAAGGTGAAGTCTGGAGGGCGCAGCAGAAGAAGCAGAAGAAGGAGAAGGAGAAGGTGCAGTCTGGAGGGTGAAGCAGAAGAAGCAGAAGAAGGAGAAGGAGTAGGTGAAGTCTGGAGGGTGAAACAGAAGAAGTAGAAGAAGGAGAAGGAGAAGGTGAAGTCAGGAGGGTGAAGCAGAAGAAGCAGAAGAAGGAGAAGGAGAAGGTGAAGTCTGGAGGGTGAATCAGAAGAAGTAGAAGAAGGAGAAGGAGAAGGTGAAGTCAGGAGGGTGAAGCAGAAGAAGTAGAAGAAGGAGAAGGAGAAGGCGAAGCCTGGAGTGTGAAACAGAAGAAGTAGAAGAAGGAGAAGGAGAAGGTGAAGTCTGGAGCGTGAATCAGAAGATGTAGAAGAAGGAGAAGGAGAAGGTGAAGTCTGGAGGGTCAATCAGAAGAAGTAGAAGAAGGAGATGGAGAAGGTGAAGTCTGGAGGGTGAATCAGAAGAAGCAGAAGAAGGAGAAGGAGAAGGTGAAGTATGGAGTGTGAATCAGAAGAAGTAGAAGAAGGAGAAGGAGAAGGTGTAGTCTGGACGGTGAATCAGAAGAAGTAGACGAAGGAGAAGGAGAAGGTGAAGTCTGCAGGGTGAATCAGAAGAAGCAGAAGAAGGAGAAGGAGAAGGTGAAGTCTGGAGGGTGAATCAGAAGAAGTAGAAGAAGGAGAAGGAGAAGGTGAAGTCTGGAGGGTGAATCAGAAGAAGCAGAAGAAGGAGAAGGAGAAGGTGAAGTCTGGAGGGTGAATCAGAAGAAGCAGAAGAAGGAGAAGGAGAAGGTGAAGTCTGGAGGGTGAATCAGAAGAAGCAGAATAAGGAGAAGGAGAAGGTGAAGTCAGGAGGGTGAATCAGAAGAAGTAGAAGAAGTTGAAGGGGAAGGTGAAGTCTGGAGGGTGAATCAGAAGAAGTAGAAGAAGGAGAAGGAGAAGGTGAAGTCTGGAGGGTGAATCAGAAGATGTAGAAGAAGGAGAAGGAGAAAGTGAAGTCTGGAGGGTGAATCAGAAGAAGCAGAAGAAGGAAAAGGAGAAGGTGAAGTCAGGAGGGTGAATCAGAAGAAGTAGAAGAAGGAGAAGGAGAAGGTGAAGTCTGGAGGGTGAATCAGAAGAAGTAGAAGAAGGAGAAGGAGAAGGTGAAGTCTGGAGGGTGAATCAGAAGAAGTAGAAGAAGGAGAAGGAGAAGGTGAAGTCTGGAGGGTGAATCAGATGAAGTAGAAGAAAGAGAAGGAGAAGGTGAAGTCTGGAGGGAGAAGCAGAAGAAGTAGAAGAAGGAGAAGGAGAAGGTGAAGTCTGGAGCGTGAATCAGAAGATGTAGAAGAAGGAGAAGGAGAAGGTGAAGTCTGGAGGGTCAATCAGAAGAAGTAGAAGAAGGAGAAGGAGAAGGTGAAGTCTGGAGGGTGAATCAGAAGAAGCAGAAGAAGGAGAAGGAGAAGGTGAAGTCTGGAGGGTGAATCAGAAGAAGTAGAAGAAGGAGAAGGAGAAGGTGTAGTCTGGACGGTGAATCAGAAGAAGTAGACGAAGGAGAAGGAGAAGGTGAAGTCTGCAGGGTGAATCAGAAGAAGCAGAAGAAGGAGAAGGAGAAGGTGAAGTCTGGAGGGTGAATCAGAAGAAGTAGAAGAAGGAGAAGGAGAAGGTGAAGTCTGGAGGGTGAATCAGAAGAAGCAGAAGAAGGAGAAGGAGAAGGTGAAGTCTGGAGGGTGAATCAGAAGAAGCAGAAGAAGGAGAAGGAGAAGGTGAAGTCTGGAGGGTGAATCAGAAGAAGCAGAATAAGGAGAAGGAGAAGGTGAAGTCTGGAGGGTGAATCAGAAGAAGGAGATGGAGAAGGTGAAGTCTGGAGGGTGAATCAGAAGAAGTAGAAGAAGGAGAAGGAGAAGGTGAAGTCTGGAGGGTGAATCAGAAGATGTAGAAGAAGGAGAAGGAGAAGGTGAAGTCTGGAGGGTGTATCAGAAGAAGCAGAAGAAGGAGAAGGAGAAGGTGAAGTCTGGAGGATGAATCAGAAGAAGCAGAAAAAGGAGAAGGAGACGATGAAGTCTGGAGGGTGAATCAGAAGAAGTAGAAGAAGGAGAAGGAGAAGGTGAAGTCTGGAGGGTGAATCAGAAGAAGCAGAAGAAGGAGAAGGAGAAGGTGAAGTCTGGAGGGTGAATCAGAAGAAGCAGAAGAAGGAGAAGGAGAAGGTGAAGTCTGGAGGGTGAATCAGAAGAAGCAGAATAAGGAGAAGGAGAAGGTGAAGTCTGGAGGGTGAATCAGAAGAAGCAGAAGAAGGAGAAGGTGACGTCTGGAGGGTGAATCAGAAGAAGTAGAAGAAGGAGAAGGAGAAGGTGAAGTCTGGAGGGTGAAGCAGAAGAAGTAGAAGAAGGAGAAGGAGAAGGTGAAGTCAGGAGGGTGAATCAGAAGAAGTAGAAGAAGGAGAAGGAGAAGGTGAAGTCAGGAGGGTGAATCAGAAGAAGCTGAAGAAGGAGAAGGAGAAGGTGAAGTCTGGAGGGTGAATCAGAAGAATCAGAAGAAGGAGAAGGAGAAGGTGAAGTCTGGAGGGTGAATCAGAAGAAGCAGAAGAAAGAGAAGGAGAAGGTGATGTCTGGAGGGTGAAGCAGAAGAAACAGAAGAAGGAGAAGGAGAAGGTGAAGACTGGAGGCTGAATCAGAAGAAGTAGAAGAAGGAGAAGGTGAAGTCTGGAGGGTGAATCAGAAGAAGTAGAAGAAGTTGAAGGAGAAGGTGAAGTCTGGAGGGTGAATCAGAAGAAGCAGAAGAAGAAGAAGGAGAAGATGAAGTCTGGAGGGTGAATCAGAAGAAGTAGAAGAAGGAGAAGGAGAAGGTGAGGTCTGGAGGGTGAATCAGAAGAAGCAGAAGAAGGAGAAGGAGAAGGTGAAGTCTGGAGGGTGAATCAGAAGAAGCAGAAGAAGGAGAAGGAGAAGGTGAAGTCAGGGGGGTGAAGCAGAAGAAGTAGAAGAAGGAGAAGGAGAAGGTGAAGTCAGGAGGGTGAAGCAGAAGAAGCAGAAGAAGGAGAAGCAGAAGGTGAAGTCTGGAGGGCGCAGCAGAAGAAGCAGAAGAAGGAGAAGGAGAAGGTGCAGTCTGGAGGGTGAAGCAGAAGAAGCAGAAGAAGGAGAAGGAGTAGGTGAAGTCTGGAGGGTGAAACAGAAGAAGTAGAAGAAGGAGAAGGAGAAGGTGAAGTCAGGAGGGTGAAGCAGAAGAAGCAGAAGAAGGAGAAGGAGAAGGTGAAGTCTGGAGGGTGAAACAGAAGAAGTAGAAGAAGGAGAAGGAGAAGGTGAAGTCAGGAGGGTGAAGCAGAAGAAGTAGAAGAAGGAGAAGGAGAAGGCGAAGCCTGGAGTGTGAAACAGAAGAAGTAGAAGAAGGAGAAGGAGAAGGTGAAGTCTGGAGCGTGAATCAGAAGATGTAGAAGAAGGAGAAGGAGAAGGTGAAGTCTGGAGGGTCAATCAGAAGAAGTAGAAGAAGGAGATGGAGAAGGTGAAGTCTGGAGGGTGAATCAGAAGAAGCAGAAGAAGGAGAAGGAGAAGGTGAAGTATGGAGTGTGAATCAGAAGAAGTAGAAGAAGGAGAAGGAGAAGGTGTAGTCTGGACGGTGAATCAGAAGAAGTAGACGAAGGAGAAGGAGAAGGTGAAGTCTGCAGGGTGAATCAGAAGAAGCAGAAGAAGGAGAAGGAGAAGGTGAAGTCTGGAGGGTGAATCAGAAGAAGTAGAAGAAGGAGAAGGAGAAGGTGAAGTCTGGAGGGTGAATCAGAAGAAGCAGAAGAAGGAGAAGGAGAAGGTGAAGTCTGGAGGGTGAATCAGAAGAAGCAGAAGAAGGAGAAGGAGAAGGTGAAGTCTGGAGGGTGAATCAGAAGAAGCAGAATAAGGAGAAGGAGAAGGTGAAGTCAGGAGGGTGAATCAGAAGAAGTAGAAGAAGTTGAAGGGGAAGGTGAAGTCTGGAGGGTGAATCAGAAGAAGCAGAAGAAGGAGAAGGAGAAGGTGAAGTCTGGAGGGTCAATCAGAAGAAGTAGAAGAAGGAGAAGGAGAAGGTGAAGTCTGGAGGGTGAATCAGAAGAAGCAGAAGAAGGAGAAGGAGAAGGTGAAGTCTGGAGGGTGAATCAGAAGAAGTAGAAGAAGGAGAAGGAGAAGGTGTAGTCTGGACGGTGAATCAGAAGAAGTAGACGAAGGAGAAGGAGAAGGTGAAGTCTGCAGGGTGAATCAGAAGAAGCAGAAGAAGGAGAAGGAGAAGGTGAAGTCTGGAGGGTGAATCAGAAGAAGTAGAAGAAGGAGAAGGAGAAGGTGAAGTCTGGAGGGTGAATCAGAAGAAGCGGAAGAAGGAGAAGGAGAAGGTGAAGTCTGGAGGGTGAATCAGAAGAAGCAGAAGAAGGAGAAGGAGAAGGTGAAGTCTGGAGGGTGAATCAGAAGAAGCAGAATAAGGAGAAGGAGAAGGTGAAGTCTGGAGGGTGAATCAGAAGAAGCAGAAGAAGGAGATGGAGAAGGTGAAGTCTGGAGGGTGAATCAGAAGAAGTAGAAGAAGGAGAAGGAGAAGGTGAAGTCTGGAGGGTGAATCAGAAGATGTAGAAGAAGGAGAAGGAGAAGGTGTAGTCTGGAGGGTGAATCAGAAGAAGCAGAAGAAGGAGAAGGAGAAGGTGAAGTCTGGAGGATGAATCAAAAGAAGCAGAAGAAGGAGAAGGAGACGATGAAGTCTGGAGGTTGAATCAGAAGAAGTAGAAGAAGGAGAAGGAGAAGGTGAAGTCTGGAGGGTGAATCAGAAGAAGCAGAAGAAGGAGAAGGAGAAGGTGAAGTCTGGAGGGTGAATCAGAAGAAGCAGAAGAAGGAGAAGGAGAAGGTGAAGTCTGGAGGGTGAATCAGAAGAAGCAGAATAAGGAGAAGGAGAAGGTGAAGTCTGGAGGGTGAATCAGAAGAAGCAGAAGAAGGAGAAGGTGACGTCTGGAGGGTGAATCAGAAGAAGTAGAAGAAGGAGAAGGAGAAGGTGAAGTCTGGAGGGTGAAGCAGAAGAAGTAGAAGAAGGAGAAGGAGAAGGTGAAGTCAGGAGGGTGAATCAGAAGAAGAAGAAAAAGGAGAAGGAGAAGGTGAAGTCAGGAGGGTGAATCAGAAGAAGCTGAAGAAGGAGAAGGAGAAGGTGAAGTCTGGAGGGTGAATCAGAAGAATCAGAAGAAGGAGAAGGAGAAGGTGAAGTCTGGAGGGTGAATCAGAAGAAGCAGAAGAAAGAGAAGGAGAAGGTGATGTCTGGAGGGTGAAGCAGAAGAAACAGAAGAAGGAGAAGGAGAAGGTGAAGACTGGAGGCTGAATCAGAAGAAGTAGAAGAAGGAGAAGGTGAAGTCTGGAGGGTGAATCAGAAGAAGTAGAAGAAGTTGAAGGAGAAGGTGAAGTCTGGAGGGTGAATCAGAAGAAGCAGAAGAAGGAGAAGGAGAAGGTGAAGTCTGGAGGGTGAATCAGAAGAAGCAGAAGAAGAAGAAGGAGAAGATGAAGTCTGGAGGGTGAATCAGAAGAAGTAGAAGAAGGAGAAGGAGAAGGTGAGGTCTGGAGGGTGAATCAGAAGAAGCAGAAGAAGGAGAAGGAGAAGGTGAAGTCTGGAGGTGAATCAGAAGAAGCAGAAGAAGGAGAAGGAGAAGGTGAAGTTAGGAGGGTGAATCAGAAGAAGCAGAAGAAGGAGAAGGAGAAGGTGAAGTCAGGGGGGTGAAGCAGAAGACGTAGAAGAAGGAGAAGGAGAAGGTGAAGTCAGGAGGGTGAAGCAGAAGAAGCAGAAGAAGGAGAAGGAGAAGGTGAAGTTAGGAGGGTGAATCAGAAGAAGCAGAAGAAGGAGAAGGAGAAGGTGAAGTCAGGGGGGTGAAGCAGAAGAAGTAGAAGAAGGAGAAGGAGAAGGTGAAGTCAGGAGGGTGAAGCAGAAGAAGCAGAAGAAGGAGAAGGAGAAGGTGAAGTCTGGAGGGCGCAGCAGAAGAAGCAGAAGAAGGAGAATGAGAAGGTGCAGTCTGGAGGGTGAAGCAGAAGAAGCAGAAGAAGGAGAAGGAGAAGGTGAAGTCTGGAGGGTGAAACAGAAGAAGTAGAAGAAGGAGAAGGAGAAGGTGAAGTCAGGAGGGTGAAGCAGAAGAAGCAGAAGAAGGAGAAGGAGAAGGTGAAGTCTGGAGGGTGAATCAGAAGAAGTAGAAGAAGGAGAAGGAGAAGGTGAAGTCAGGAGGGTGAAGCAGAAGAAGTAGAAGAAGGAGAAGGAGAAGGCGAAGCCTGGAGTGTGAAACAGAAGAAGTAGAAGAAGGAGAAGGAGAAGGTGAAGTCTGGAGCGTGAATCAGAAGATGTAGAAGAAGGAGAAGGAGAAGGTGAAGTCTGGAGGGTCAATCAGAAGAAGTAGAAGAAGGAGATGGAGAAGGTGAAGTCTGGAGGGTGAATCAGAAGAAGCAGAAGAAGGAGAAGGAGAAGGTGAAGTCTGGAGTGTGAATCAGAAGAAGTAGAAGAAGGAGAAGGAGAAGGTGTAGTCTGGACGGTGAATCAGAAGAAGTAGACGAAGGAGAAGGAGAAGGTGAAGTCTGCAGGGTGAATCAGAAGAAGCAGAAGAAGGAGAAGGAGAAGGGGAAGTCTGGAGGGTGAATCAGAAGAAGCAGAAGAAGGAGAAGGAGAAGGTGAAGTCAGGAGGGTGAATCAGAAGAAGCAGAAGAAGGAGAAGGATAAGGTGAAGTCTGGAGGGTGAATCAGAAGAAGCAGAAGAAGGAGAAGGAGAAGGTGAAGACTGGAGGGTGAATCAGAAGAAGTAGAAGAAGGAGAAGGAGAAGGTGAAGTCTGGAGGGTGAATCAGAAGAAGTAGAAGAAGGAGAAGGAGAAGGCGAAGTCTGGAGGGTGAATCAGAAGAAGCAGAAGAAGGAGAAGGAGAAGGTGAAGTCTGGAGGGTGAATCAGAAGAAGCAGAAGAAGGAGAAGGAGAAGATGAAGTCTGGAGGGTGAATCAGAAGAAGTAGAAGAAGGAGAAGGAGAAGGTGAGGTCTGGAGGGTGAATCAGAAGAAGCAGAAGAAGGAGAAGGAGAAGGTGAAGTCTGAAGGGTGAATCAGAAGAAGCAGAAGAAGGAGAAGGAGAAGGTGAAGTCTGGAGGGTGAATCAGAAGAAGCAGAAGAAGGAGAAGGAGAAGGTGAAGTCTGGAGGGTGAATCAGAAGAAGCAGAAGAAGGAGAAGGAGAAGGTGAAGTCTGGAGGGTGAATCAGAAGAAGTAGAAGAAGGAGAAGGAGAAGGTGAAGTCTGCAGGGTGAATCAGAAGAAGTAGAAGAAGGAGAAGGAGAAGGTGAAGTCTGGAGGGTGAATCAGAAGAAGCAGAAGAAGGAGAACGGGAAGGTGAAGTCTGGAGGGAGAAGCAGAAGAAGTAGAAGAAGGAGGTGAAGTCTGGAGGGTGAATCAGAAGAAGTAGAAGAAGGAGAAGGCGAAGGTAAAGTCTGGAGGGTGAATCAGAAGAAGTAGAAGAAGGAGAAGGAGAAGGTGAAGTCTGGAGGGTGAATCGGAAGAAGCAGAAGAAGGAGAAGGAGAAGGTGAAGTCGGGAGGGTGAATCAGAAGAAGTAGAAGAAGGAGAAGGAGAAGGTGTAGTGTGGAGGGTGAATCAGAAGAAGTAGACGAAGGAGAAGGAGAAGGTGAAGTCTGGAGGGTGAATCAGAAGAAGCAGAAGAAGGAGAAGGAGAAGGTGAAGTCTGGAGGGTGGATCAGAAGAGGTAGAAGAAGGAGAAGGAGAAGGTGAAGTCTGGAGGGTGAATCGGAAGAAGCAGAAGAAGGAGAAGGAGAAGGTGAAGTCTGGAGGGTGAATCAGAAGAAGCAGAAGAAGTAGAAGGAGAAGGTGAAGTTAGGAGGGTGAATCAGAAGAAGCAGAAGAAGGAGAAGGAGAAGGTGAAGTCAGGGGGGTGAAGCAGAAGAAGTAGAAGAAGGAGAAGGAGAAGGTGAAGTCAGGAGGGTGAAGCAGAAGAAGCAGAAGAAGGAGAAGGAGAAGGTGAAGTCTGGAGGGCGCAGCAGAAGAAGCAGAAGAAGGAGAAGGAGAAGGTGCAGTCTGGAGGGTGAAGCAGAAGAAGCAGAAGAAGGAGAAGGAGAAGGTGAAGTCTGGAGGGTGAAACAGAAGAAGTAGAAGAAGGAGAAGGAGAAGGTGAAGTCAGGAGGGTGAAGCAGAAGAAGCAGAAGAAGGAGAAGGAGAAGGTGAAGTCTGGAGGGTGAATCAGAAGAAGTAGAAGAAGGAGAAGGAGAAGGTGAAGTCAGGAGGGTGAAGCAGAAGAAGTAGAAGAAGGAGAAGGAGAAGGCGAAGCCTGGAGTGTGAAACAGAAGAAGTAGAAGAAGGAGAAGGAGAAGGTGAAGTCTGGACGGTGAATCAGAAGATGTAGAAGAAGGAGAAGGAGAAGGTGAAGTCTGGAGGGTCAATCAGAAGAAGTAGAAGAAGGAGAAGGAGAAGGTGAAGTCTGGAGGGTGAATCAGAAGAAGCAGAATAAGGAGAAGGAGAAGGTGAAGTCAGGAGGGTGAATCAGAAGAAGTAGAAGAAGTTGAAGGAGAAGGTGAAGTCTGGAGGGTGAATCAGAAGAAGCAGAAGAAGGAGAAGGAGAAGGTGAAGTCTGGAGGGTGAATCAGAAGAAGCAGAAGAAGAAGAAGGAGAAGATGAAGTCTGGAGGGTGAATCAGAAGAAGTAGAAGAAGGAGAAGGAGAAGGTGAGGTCTGGAGGGTGAATCAGAAGAAGCAGAAGAAGGAGAAGGAGAAGGTGAAGTCTGGAGGGTGAATCAGAAGAAGCAGAAGAAGGAGAAGGAGAAGGTGAAGTTAGGAGGGTGAATCAGAAGAAGCAGAAGAAGGAGAAGGAGAAGGTGAAGTCAGGGGGGTGAAGCAGAAGAAGTAGAAGAAGGAGAAGGAGAAGGTGAAGTCAGGAGGGTGAAGCAGAAGAAGCAGAAGAAGGAGAAGGAGAAGCTGAAGTCTGGAGGGCGCAGCAGAAGAAGCAGAAGAAGGAGAAGGAGAAGGTGCAGTCTGGAGGGTGAAACAGAAGAAGCAGAAGAAGGAGAAGGAGAAGGTGATGTCTGGAGGGTGAAGCAGAAGAAGTAGAAGAAGGAGAAGGAGAAGGTGAAGTCAGGAGGGTGAAGCAGAAGAAGCAGAAGAAGGAGAAGGAGAAGGTGAAGTCTGGAGGGCGCAGCAGAAGAAGCAGAAGAAGGAGAAGGAGAAGGTGCAGTCTGGAGGGTGAAGCAGAAGAAGCAGAAGAAGGAGAAGGAGAAGGTGAAGTCTGGAGGGTGAAACAGAAGAAGTAGAAGAAGGAGAAGGAGAAGGTGAAGTCAGGAGGGTGAAGCAGAAGAAGCAGAAGAAGGAGAAGGAGAAGGTGAAGTCTGGAGGGTGAATCAGAAGAAGTAGAAGAAGGAGAAGGAGAAGGTGAAGTCAGGAGGGTGAAGCAGAAGAAGTAGAAGAAGGAGAAGGAGAAGGCGAAGCCTGGAGTGTGAAACAGAAGAAGTAGAAGAAGGAGAAGGAGAAGGTGAAGTCTGGAGCGTGAATCAGAAGATGTAGAAGAAGGAGAAGGAGAAGGTGAAGTCTGGAGGTTCAATCAGAAGAAGTAGAAGAAGGAGATGGAGAAGGTGAAGTCTGGAGGGTGAATCAGAAGAAGCAGAAGAAGGAGAAGGAGAAGGTGAAGTCTGGAGTGTGAATCAGAAGAAGTAGAAGAAGGAGAAGGAGAAGGTGTAGTCTGGACGGTGAATCAGAAGAAGTAGACGAAGGAGAAGGAGAAGGTGAAGTCTGCAGGGTGAATCAGAAGAAGCAGAAGAAGGAGAAGTAGAAGGGGAAGTCTGGAGGGTGAATCAGAAGAAGCAGAAGAAGGAGAAGGAGAAGGTGAAGTCAGGAGGGTGAATCAGAAGAAGCAGAAGAAGGAGAAGGATAAGGTGAAGTCTGGAGGGTGAATCAGAAGAAGCAGAAGAAGGAGAAGGAGAAGGTGAAGACTGGAGGGTGAATCAGAAGAAGTAGAAGAAGGAGAAGGAGAAGGTGAAGTCTGGAGGGTGAATCAGAAGAAGTAGAAGAAGGAGAAGGAGAAGGCGAAGTCTGGAGGGTGAATCAGAAGAAGCAGAAGAAGGAGAAGGAGAAGGTGAAGTCTGGAGGGTGAATCAGAAGAAGCAGAAGAAGGAGAAGGAGAAGATGAAGTCTGGAGGGTGAATCAGAAGAAGTAGAAGAAGGAGAAGGAGAAGGTGAGGTCTGGAGGGTGAATCAGAAGAAGCAGAAGAAGGAGAAGGAGAAGGTGAAGTCTGAAGGGTGAATCAGAAGAAGCAGAAGAAGGAGAAGGAGAAGGTGAAGTCTGGAGGGTGAATCAGAAGAAGCAGAAGAAGGAGAAGGAGAAGGTGAAGTCTGGAGGGTGAATCAGAAGAAGCAGAAGAAGGAGAAGGAGAAGGTGAAGTCTGGAGGGTGAATCAGAAGAAGTAGAAGAAGGAGAAGGAGAAGGTGAAGTCTGCAGGGTGAATCAGAAGAAGTAGAAGAAGGAGAAGGAGAAGGTGAAGTCTGGAGGGTGAATCAGAAGAAGCAGAAGAAGGAGAACGGGAAGGTGAAGTCTGGAGGGAGAAGCAGAAGAAGTAGAAGAAGGAGAAGGAGAAGGTGAAGTCTGGAGGGTGAATCAGAAGAAGTAGAAGAAGGAGAAGGCGAAGGTAAAGTCTGGAGGGTGAATCAGAAGAAGCAGAAGAAGGAGAAGGAGAAGATGAAGTCTGGAGGGTGAATCAGAAGAAGTAGAAGAAGGAGAAGGAGAAGGTGAGGTCTGGAGGGTGAATCAGAAGAAGCAGAAGAAGGAGAAGGAGAAGGTGAAGTCTGAAGGGTGAATCAGAAGAAGCAGAAGAAGGAGAAGGAGAAGGTGAAGTCTGGAGGGTGAATCAGAAGAAGCAGAAGAAGGAGAAGGAGAAGGTGAAGTCTGGAGGGTGAATCAGAAGAAGCAGAAGAAGGAGAAGGAGAAGGTGAAGTCTGGAGGGTGAATCAGAAGAAGTAGAAGAAGGAGAAGGAGAAGGTGAAGTCTGCAGGGTGAATCAGAAGAAGTAGAAGAAGGAGAAGGAGAAGGTGAAGTCTGGAGGGTGAATCAGAAGAAGCAGAAGAAGGAGAACGGGAAGGTGAAGTCTGGAGGGAGAAGCAGAAGAAGTAGAAGAAGGAGAAGGAGAAGGTGAAGTCTGGAGGGTGAATCAGAAGAAGTAGAAGAAGGAGAAGGCGAAGGTAAAGTCTGGAGGGTGAATCAGAAGAAGTAGAAGAAGGAGAAGGAGAAGGTGAAGTCTGGAGGGTGAATCGGAAGAAGCAGAAGAAGGAGAAGGAGAAGGTGAAGTCGGGAGGGTGAATCAGAAGAAGTAGAAGAAGGAGAAGGAGAAGGTGTAGTGTGGAGGGTGAATCAGAAGAAGTAGACGAAGGAGAAGGAGAAGGTGAAGTCTGGAGGGTGAATCAGAAGAAGCAGAAGAAGGAGAAGGAGAAGGTGAAGTCTGGAGGGTGGATCAGAAGAGGTAGAAGAAGGAGAAGGAGAAGGTGAAGTCTGGAGGGTGAATCGGAAGAAGCAGAAGAAGGAGAAGGAGAAGGTGAAGTCTGGAGGGTGAATCAGAAGAAGCAGAAAAAGTAGAAGGAGAAGGTGAAGTTAGGAGGGTGAATCAGAAGAAGCAGAAGAAGGAGAAGGAGAAGGTGAAGTCAGGGGGGTGAAGCAGAAGAAGTAGAAGAAGGAGAAGGAGAAGGTGAAGTCAGGAGGGTGAAGCAGAAGAAGCAGAAGAAGGAGAAGGAGAAGGTGAAGTCTGGAGGGCGCAGCAGAAGAAGCAGAAGAAGGAGAAGGAGAAGGTGCAGTCTGGAGGGTGAAGCAGAAGAAGCAGAAGAAGGAGAAGGAGAAGGTGAAGTCTGGAGGGTGAAACAGAAGAAGTAGAAGAAGGAGAAGGAGAAGGTGAAGTCAGGAGGGTGAAGCAGAAGAAGCAGAAGAAGGAGAAGGAGAAGGTGAAGTCTGGAGGGTGAATCAGAAGAAGTAGAAGAAGGAGAAGGAGAAGGTGAAGTCAGGAGGGTGAAGCAGAAGAAGTAGAAGAAGGAGAAGGAGAAGGCGAAGCCTGGAGTGTGAAACAGAAGAAGTAGAAGAAGGAGAAGGAGAAGGTGAAGTCTGGACGGTGAATCAGAAGATGTAGAAGAAGGAGAAGGAGAAGGTGAAGTCTGGAGGGTCAATCAGAAGAAGTAGAAGAAGGAGAAGGAGAAGGTGAAGTCTGGAGGGTGAATCAGAAGAAGCAGAATAAGGAGAAGGAGAAGGTGAAGTCAGGAGGGTGAATCAGAAGAAGTAGAAGAAGTTGAAGGAGAAGGTGAAGTCTGGAGGGTGAATCAGAAGAAGCAGAAGAAGGAGAAGGAGAAGGTGAAGTCTGGAGGGTGAATCAGAAGAAGCAGAAGAAGAAGAAGGAGAAGATGAAGTCTGGAGGGTGAATCAGAAGAAGTAGAAGAAGGAGAAGGAGAAGGTGAGGTCTGGAGGGTGAATCAGAAGAAGCAGAAGAAGGAGAAGGAGAAGGTGAAGTCTGGAGGGTGAATCAGAAGAAGCAGAAGAAGGAGAAGGAGAAGGTGAAGTTAGGAGGGTGAATCAGAAGAAGCAGAAGAAGGAGAAGGAGAAGGTGAAGTCAGGGGGGTGAAGCAGAAGAAGTAGAAGAAGGAGAAGGAGAAGGTGAAGTCAGGAGGGTGAAGCAGAAGAAGCAGAAGAAGGAGAAGGAGAAGCTGAAGTCTGGAGGGCGCAGCAGAAGAAGCAGAAGAAGGAGAAGGAGAAGGTGCAGTCTGGAGGGTGAAACAGAAGAAGCAGAAGAAGGAGAAGGAGAAGGTGATGTCTGGAGGGTGAAACAGAAGAAGTAGAAGAAGGAGAAGGAGAAGGTGAAGTCAGGAGGTTGAAGCAGAAGAAGCAGAAGAAGGAGAAGGAGAAGGTGAAGTCTGGAGGGTGAATCAGAAGATGTAGAAGAAGGAGAAGGAGAAGGTGAAGTCAGGAGGGTGAAGCAGAAGAAGCAGAAGAAGGAGAAGGAGAAGGTGAAGTCTGGAGGGTGAAGCAGAAGAAGCAGAAGAAGGAGAAGGAGAAGGTGAAGTCTGGAGGGTGAAGCAGAAGAAGCAGAAGAAGGAGAAGGAGAAGGTGAAGTCAGGAGGGTGAATCAGAAGAAGTAGAAGAAGGAGAAGGAGAAGGTGAAGTCTGGAGGGTGAATCAGAAGAAGTAGAAGAAGGAGAAGGAGAAGGTGAAGTCTGGAGGGTGAATCAGAAGAAGTAGAAGAAGGAGAAGGAGAAGGTGAAGTCTGGCGGGTGAATCAGAAGAAGCAGAAGAAGGAGAACGGGAAGGTGAAGTCTGGAGGGAGAAGCAGAAGAAGTAGAAGAAGGAGAAGGAGAAGGTGAAGTCTGGAGGGTGAATCAGAAGAAGTAGAAGAAGGAGAAGGCGAAGGGAAAGTCTGGAGGGTGAATCAGAAGAAGTAGAAGAAGGAGAAGGAGAAGGTGAAGTCTGGAGGGTGAATCGGAAGAAGCATAAGAAGGAGAAGGAGAAGGTGAAGTCTGGAGGGTGAATCAGAAGAAGTAGAAGAAGGAGAAGGAGAAGGTGTAGTCTGGAGGGTGAATCAGAAGAAGTAGACGAAGGAGAAGGAGAAGGTGAAATCTGGAGGGTGAATCAGAAGAAGCAGAAGAAGGAAAAGGAGAAGGTGAAGTCTGGAGGGTGAATCAGAAGAGGTAGAAGAAGGATAAGGAGAAGGTGAAGTCTGGAGGGTGAACCAGAAGAAGCAGAAGAAGGAGAAGGAGAAGGTGAAGTCTGGAGGGTGAATCAGACGAAGCAGAAGAAGGATAAGGAGAAGGTGAAGTCTGGAGGGTGAATCAGAAGAAGTAGAAGAAGTAGAAGGAGAAGGTGAAGTCTGGAGGGTGAATCAGAAGAAGTAGAAGAAGGAGAAGGAGAAGGTGAAGTCTGGAGGGTGAATCAGAAGAAGCAGAAGAAGGAGAAGGAGAAGGTGAAGTCAGGAGGGTGAATCAGAAGAAGCAGAAGAAGGAGAAGGAGAAGGTGAAGTCTGGAGGGTGAATTAGAAGAAGCAGAAGAAGGAGAAGGAGAAGGTGAAGACTGGAGGGTGAATCAGAAGAAGTAGAAGAAGGAGAAGGAGAAGGTGAAGTCTGGAGGGTGAATCAGAAGAAGTAGAAGAAGGAGAAGGAGAAGGCGAAGTCTGGAGGGTGAATCAGAAGAAGCAGAAGAAGGAGAAGGAGAAGGTGAAGTCTGGAGGGTGAATCAGAAGAAGCAGAAGAAGGAGAAGGAGAAGATGAAGTCTGGAGGGTGAATCAGAAGAAGTAGAAGAAGGAGAAGGAGAAGGTGAGGTCTGGAGGGTGAATCAGAAGAAGCAGAAGAAGGAGAAGGAGAAGGTGAAGTCTGAAGGGTGAATCAGAAGAAGCAGAAGAAGGAGAAGGAGAAGGTGAAGTCTGGAGGGTGAATCAGAAGAAGCAGAAGAAGGAGAAGGTGAAGTCTGGAGGGTGAATCAGAAGAAGCAGAAGAAGGAGAAGGAGAAGGTGAAGTCTGGAGGGTGAATCAGAAGAAGTAGAGGAAGGAGAAGGAGAAGGTGAAGTCTGCAGGGTGAATCAGAAGAAGTAGAAGAAGGAGAAGGAGAAGGTGAAGTCAGGAGGGTGAAGCAGAAGAAGTAGAAGAAGGAGAAGGAGAAGGCGAAGCCTGGAGTGTGAAACAGAAGAAGTAGAAGAAGGAGAAGGAGAAGGTGAAGTCTGGACGGTGAATCAGAAGATGTAGAAGAAGGAGAAGGAGAAGGTGAAGTCTGGAGGGTCAATCAGAAGAAGTAGAAGAAGGAGAAGGAGAAGGTGAAGTCTGGAGGGTGAATCAGAAGAAGCAGAATAAGGAGAAGGAGAAGGTGAAGTCAGGAGGGTGAATCAGAAGGAGTAGAAGAAGTTGAAGGAGAAGGTGAAGTCTGGAGGGTGAATCAGAAGAAGCAGAAGAAGGAGAAGGAGAAGGTGAAGTCTGGAGGGTGAATCAGAAGAAGCAGAAGAAGAAGAAGGAGAAGATGAAGTCTGGAGGGTGAATCAGAAGAAGTAGAAGAAGGAGAAGGAGAAGGTGAGGTCTGGAGGGTGAATCAGAAGAAGCAGAAGAAGGAGAAGGAGAAGGTGAAGTCTGGAGGGTGAATCAGAAGAAGCAGAAGAAGGAGAAGGAGAAGGTGAAGTTAGGAGGGTGAATCAGAAGAAGCAGAAGAAGGAGAAGGAGAAGGTGAAGTCAGGGGGGTGAAGCAGAAGAAGTAGAAGAAGGAGAAGGAGAAGGTGAAGTCAGGAGGGTGAAGCAGAAGAAGCAGAAGAAGGAGAAGGAGAAGCTGAAGTCTGGAGGGCGCAGCAGAAGAAGCAGAAGAAGGAGAAGGAGAAGGTGCAGTCTGGAGGGTGAAACAGAAGAAGCAGAAGAAGGAGAAGGAGAAGGTGAAGTCTGGAGGGTGAAACAGAAGAAGTAGAAGAAGGAGAAGGAGAAGGTGAAGTCAGGAGGTTGAAGCAGAAGAAGCAGAAGAAGGAGAAGGAGAAGGTGAAGTCTGGAGGGTGAATCAGAAGATGTAGAAGAAGGAGAAGGAGAAGGTGAAGTCAGGAGGGTGAAGCAGAAGAAGCAGAAGAAGGAGAAGGAGAAGGTGAAGTCTGGAGGGTGAAGCAGAAGAAGCAGAAGAAGGAGAAGGAGAAGGTGAAGTCTGGAGGGTGAAGCAGAAGAAGCAGAAGAAGGAGAAGGAGAAGGTGAAGTCAGGAGGGTGAATCAGAAGAAGTAGAAGAAGGAGAAGGAGAAGGTGAAGTCTGGAGGGTGAAACAGAAGAAGTAGAAGAAGGAGAAGGAGAAGGTGAAGTCTGGAGGGTGAATCAGAAGAAGTAGAAGAAGGAGAAGGAGAAGGTGAAGTCTGGCGGGTGAATCAGAAGAAGCAGAAGAAGGAGAACGGGAAGGTGAAGTCTGGAGGGAGAAGCAGAAGAAGTAGAAGAAGGAGAAGGAGAAGGTGAAGTCTGGAGGGTGAATCAGAAGAAGTAGAAGAAGGAGAAGGCGAAGGGAAAGTCTGGAGGGTGAATCAGAAGAAGTAGAAGAAGGAGAAGGAGAAGGTGAAGTCTGGAGGGTGAATCGGAAGAAGCATAAGAAGGAGAAGGAGAAGGTGAAGTCTGGAGGGTGAATCAGAAGAAGTAGAAGAAGGAGAAGGAGAAGGTGTAGTCTGGAGGGTGAATCAGAAGAAGTAGACGAAGGAGAAGGAGAAGGTGAAATCTGGAGGGTGAATCAGAAGAAGCAGAAGAAGGAAAAGGAGAAGGTGAAGTCTGGAGGGTGAATCAGAAGAGGTAGAAGAAGGATAAGGAGAAGGTGAAGTCTGGAGGGTGAACCAGAAGAAGCAGAAGAAGGAGAAGGAGAAGGTGAAGTCTGGAGGGTGAATCAGACGAAGCAGAAGAAGGATAAGGAGAAGGTGAAGTCTGGAGGGTGAATCAGAAGAAGTAGAAGAAGTAGAAGGAGAAGGTGAAGTCTGGAGGGTGAATCAGAAGAAGTAGAAGAAGGAGAAGGAGAAGGTGAAGTCTGGAGGGTGAATCAGAAGAAACAGAAGAAGGAGAAGGAGAAGGTGAAGTCAGGAGGGTGAATCAGAAGAAGCAGAAGAAGGAGAAGGAGAAGGTGAAGTCTGGAGGGTGAATTAGAAGAAGCAGAAGAAGGAGAAGGAGAAGGTGAAGACTGGAGGGTGAATCAGAAGAAGTAGAAGAAGGAGAAGGAGAAGGTGAAGTCTGGAGGGTGAATCAGAAGAAGTAGAAGAAGGAGAAGGAGAAGGCGAAGTCTGGAGGGTGAATCAGAAGAAGCAGAAGAAGGAGAAGGAGAAGGTGAAGTCTGGAGGGTGAATCAGAAGAAGCAGAAGAAGGAGAAGGAGAAGATGAAGTCTGGAGGGTGAATCAGAAGAAGTAGAAGAAGGAGAAGGAGAAGGTGAGGTCTGGAGGGTGAATCAGAAGAAGCAGAAGAAGGAGAAGGAGAAGGTGAAGTCTGAAGGGTGAATCAGAAGAAGCAGAAGAAGGAGAAGGAGAAGGTGAAGTCTGGAGGGTGAATCAGAAGAAGCAGAAGAAGGAGAAGGTGAAGTCTGGAGGGTGAATCAGAAGAAGCAGAAGAAGGAGAAGGAGAAGGTGAAGTCTGGAGGGTGAATCAGAAGAAGTAGAGGAAGGAGAAGGAGAAGGTGAAGTCTGCAGGGTGAATCAGAAGAAGTAGAAGAAGGAGAAGGAGAAGGTGAAGTCTGGAGGGTGAATCAGAAGAAGCAGAAGAAGGAGAACGGGAAGGTGAAGACTGGAGGGAGAAGCAGAAGAAGTAGAAGAAGGAGAAGGAGAAGGTGAAGTCTGGAGGGTGAATCAGAAGAAGTAGAAGAAGGAGAAGGCGAAGGTAAAGTCTGGAGGGTGAATCAGAAGAAGTAGAAGAAGGAGAAGGAGAAGGTGAAGTCTGGAGGGTGAATCGGAAGAAGCAGAAGAAGGAGAAGGAGAAGGTGTAGTGTGGAGGGTGAATCAGAAGAAGTAGACGAAGGAGAAGGACAAGGTGAAGTCTGGAGGGTGAATCAGAAGAAGCAGAAGAAGGAGAAGGAGAAGGTGAAGTCTGGAGGGTGGATCAGAAGAGGTAGAAGAAGGATAAGGAGAAGGTGAAGTCTGGAGGGTGAACCAGAAGAAGCAGAAGAAGGAGAAGGAGAAGGTGAAGTCTGGAGGGTGAATCGGAAGAAGCAGAAGAAGGAGAAGGAGAAGGTGAAGTCTGGAGGGTGAATCAGAAGAAGCAGAAGAAGTAGAAGGAGAAGGTGAAGTCTGGAGGGTGAATCAGAAGAAGTAGAAGAAGGAGAAGGAGAAGGTGAAGTCTGGAGGGTGAATCAGAAGAAGCAGAAGAAGGAGAAGGTGAAGTCTGGAGGGTGAATCAGAAGAAGCAGAAGAAGGAGAAGGAGAAGATGAAGTCTGGAGGGTGAATCAGAAGAAGTAGAAGAAGGAGAAGGAGAAGGTGAGGTCTGGAGGGTGAATCAGAAGAAGCAGAAGAAGGAGAAGGAGAAGGTGAAGTCTGGAGGGTGAATCAGAAGAAGCAGAAGAAGGAGAAGGAGAAGATGAAGTCTGGAGGGTGAATCAGAAGAAGTAGAAGAAGGAGAAGGAGAAGGTGAGGTCTGGAGGGTGAATCAGAAGAAGCAGAAGAAGGAGAAGGAGAAGGTGAAGTCTGAAGGGTGAATCAGAAGAAGCAGAAGAAGGAGAAGGAGAAGGTGAAGTCTGGAGGGTGAATCAGAAGAAGCAGAAGAAGGAGAAGGAGAAGGTGAAGTCTGGAGGGTGAATCAGAAGAATTAGAAGAAGGAGAAGGAGAAGGTGAAGTCTGGAGGGTGAATCAGAAGAAGTAGAAGAAGGAGAAGGAGAAGGCGAAGTCTGGAGGGTGAATCAGAAGAAGCAGAAGAAGGAGAAGGAGAAGGTGAAGTCTGGAGGGTGAATCAGAAGAAGCAGAAGAAGGAGAAGGAGAAGATGAAGTCTGGAGGGTGAATCAGAAGAAGTAGAAGAAGGAGAAGGAGAAGGTGAAGTCTGGAGGGTGAATCAGCAGAAGCAGAAGAAGGAGAAGGAGAAGATGAAGTCTGGAGGGTGAATCAGAAGAAGCAGAAGAAGGAGAAGGAGAAGGTGAAGTCTGGAGGGTGAATCAGAAGAAGCAGAATAAGGAGAAGGAGAATGTGAAGTCTGGAGGGTGAATCAGAAGATGCAGAAGAAGGAGAAGGAGAAGGTGAAGTCTGGAGGGTGAATCAGAAGAAGTAGAAGAAGGAGAAGGAGAAGGTGAAGTCTGGAGGGTGAAGCAGAAGAAGTAGAAGAAGGAGAAGGAGAAGGTGAAGTCAGGAGGGTGAATCAGAAGAAGTAGAAGAAGGAGAAGGAGAAGGTGAAGTCAGGAGGGTGAATCAGAAGAAGCAGAAGAAGGAGAAGGAGAAGGTGAAGTCTGGAGGGTGAATCAGAAGAATCAGACGAAGGAGAAGGAGAAGGTGAAGTCTGGAGGGTGAATCAGAAGAAGCAGAAGAAAGAGAAGGAGAAGGTGAAGTCTGGAGGGTGAAGCAGAAGAAGCAGAAGAAGGAGAAGGAGAAGGTGAAGATTGGAGGGTGAATCAGAAGAAGTAGAAGAAGGAGAAGGAGAAGGTGAAGTCTGGAGGGTGAATCAGAAGAAGTAGAAGAAGGAGAAGGAGAAGGTGAAGTCTGGAGGGTGAATCAGAAGAAGCAGAAGAAGGAGAAGTAGAAGATGAAGTCTGGAGCGTGAATCAGAAGAAGCAGAAGAAGGAGAAGGAGAAGATGAAGTCTGGAGGGTGAATCAGAAGAAGTAGAAGAAGGAGAAGGAGAAGGTGAGGTCTGGAGGGTGAATCAGAAGAAGCAGAAGAAGGAGAAGGAGAAGGTGAAGTCTGGAGGGTGAATCAGAAGAAGCAGAAGCAGGAGAAGGAGAAGGTGAAGTCTGGAGGGTGAATCAGAAGAAGCAGAAGAAGGAGAAGGAGAAGGTGAAGTCAGGAGGGTGAATCAGAAGAAGCAGAAGAAGGAGAAAGAGAAGGTGAAGTTAGGAGGGTGAATCAGAAGAAGCAGAAGAAGGAGAAGGAGAAGTTGAGGTCAGGGGGGTGAAGCAGAAGAAGTAGAAGAAGGAGAAGGAGAAGGTGAAGTCAGGAGGGTGAAGCAGAAGAAGCAGAAGAAGGAGAAGGAGAAGGTGAAGTCAGGAGGGTGAAGCAGAAGAAGCAGAAGAAGGAGATGGAGACGGTGAAGTCTGGAGGGTGCAGCAGAAGAAGCAGAAGAAGGAGAAGGAGAAGGTGAAGTCCTAAGGGTGAAGCAGAAGAAGCAGAAGAAGGAGAAGGAGAAGGTGAAGTCTGGAGGGTGAATCAGAAGAAGTAGAAGAAGGAGAAGGAGAAGGTGAAGTCAGGAGGGTGAAGCAGAAGAAGCAGAAGAAGGAGAAGGAGAAGGTGAAATCTGGAGGGTGAAGCAGAAGAAGCAGAAGAAGGAGAAGGAGAAGGTGAAGTCTGGAGGGTGAAGCAGAAGAAGCAGAAGAAGGAAAAGGAGAAGGTGAAGTCTGGAGGGTGAATCAGAAGAAGTAGAAGAAGGAGAAGGAGAAGGTGAAGTAAGGAGGGTGAAGCAGAAGAAGCAGAAGAAGGAGAAGGAGAAGGTGAAGTCTGGAGGGTGAAGCAGAAGAAGGAGAAGGAGAAGGTGAAGTCTGGAGGGTGAAGCAGAAGAAGCAGAAGAAGGAGAAGGACAAGGTGAAGTCAGGAGGGTGAATCAGAAGAAGTAGAAGAAGGAAAAGGAGAAGGTGAAGTCTGGAGGGTGAATCAGAAGAAGTAGAAGAAGGAGAAGGAGAAGGTGAAGTCTGGAGGGTGAATCAGAAGAAGTGGAAGAAGGAGAAGAAGAAGGTGAAGTCTGGAGGGTGAAGCAGAAGAAGCAGAAGAAGGAGAAGGAGAAGGTGAAGTCTGGAGGGTGAATCAGAAGAAGTAGAAGAAGGAGAAGGAGAAGGTGAAGTCTGGAGGGTGAAGCAGAAGAAGCAGAAGAAGGAGAAGGAGAAGGTGAAGTCTGGAGGGTGAATCAGAAGAAGTAGAAGAAGGAGAAGGAGAAGATGAAGTCTGGAGGTTGAATCAGAAGAAGCAGAAGAAGGAGAAGGAGAAGGTGAAGTCTGGAGGGTGAATCAGAAGAAGCAGAATAAGGAGAAGGAGAAGGTGAAGTCTGGAGGGTGAATCAGAAGAAGCAGAAGAAGGAGAAGGAGAAGGTGAAGTCTGGAGGGTGAATCAGAAGAAGTAGAAGAAGGAGAAGGAGAAGGTGAAGTCTGGAGAGTGAAGCAGAAGAAGTAGAAGAAGGAGAAGGAGAAGGTGAAGTCAGGAGGGTGAATCAAAAGAAGTAGAAGAAGGAGAAGGAGAAGGTGAAGTTAGGAGGGTGAATCAGAAGAAGCAGAAGAAGGAGAAGGAGAAGGTGAAGTCTGGAGGGTGAATCAGAAGAAGTAGAAGAAGGAGAAGGAGAAGGTAAAGTCTGCAGGGTGAATCAGAAGAAGTAGAAGAAGGAGAAGGAGAAGGTGAAGTCTGGAGGGTGAATCAGAAGAAGCAGAAGAAGGAGAACGGGAAGGTGAAGTTTGGAGGGAGAAGCAGAAGAAGTAGAAGAAGGAGAAGGAGAAGGTGAAGTCTGGAGGGTGAATCAGAAGAAGTAGAAGAAGGAGAAGGCGAAGGTAAAGTCTGGAGGGTGAATCAGAAGAAGTAGAAGAAGGAGAAGGAGAAGGTGAAGTCTGGAGGGTGAATCGGAAGAAGCAGAAGAAGGAGAAGGAGAAGGTGAAGTCTGGAGGGTGAATCAGAAGAAGCAGAAGAAGGAGAAGGAGAAGGTGAAGTCTGGAGGGTGGATCAGAAGAGGTAGAAGAAGGATAAGGAGAAGGTGAAGTCTGGAGGGTGAACCAGAAGAAGCAGAAGAAGGAGAAGGAGAAGGTGAAGTCTGGAGGGTGAATCGGAAGAAGCAGAAGAAGGAGAAGGAGAAGGTGAAGTCTGGAGGGTGAATCAGAAGAAGCAGAAGAAGTAGAAGGAGAAGGTGAAGTCTGGAGGGTGAATCAGAAGAAGTAGAAGAAGGAGAAGGAGAAGGTGAAGTCTGGAGGGTGAATCAGAAGAAGCAGAAGAAGGAGAAGGAGAAGGTGAAGTCTGGAGGGTGAATCAGAAGAAGCAGAAGAAGGAGAAGGAGAAGATGAAGTCTGGAGGGTGAATCAGAAGAAGTAGAAGAAGGAGAAGGAGAAGGTGAGGTCTGGAGGGTGAATCAGAAGAAGCAGAAGAAGGAGAAGGAGAAGGTGAAGTCTGGAGGGTGAATCAGAAGAAGCAGAAGAAGGAGAAGGAGAAGATGAAGTCTGGAGGGTGAATCAGAAGAAGTAGAAGAAGGAGAAGGAGAAGGTGAGGTCTGGAGGGTGAATCAGAAGAAGCAGAAGAAGGAGAAGGAGAAGGTGAAGTCTGAAGGGTGAATCAGAAGAAGCAGAAGAAGGAGAAGGAGAAGGTGAAGTCTGGAGGGTGAATCAGAAGAAGCAGAAGAAGGAGAAGGAGAAGGTGAAGTCTGGAGGGTGCATCAGAAGAAGTAGAAGAAGGAGAAGGAGAAGGTGAAGTCTGGAGGGTGAATCAGAAGAAGTAGAAGAAGGAGAAGGAGAAGGCGAAGTCTGGAGGGTGAATCAGAAGAAGCAGAAGAAGGAGAAGGAGAAGGTGAAGTCTGGAGGGTGAATCAGAAGAAGCAGAAGAAGGAGAAGGAGAAGATGAAGTCTGGAGGGTGAATCAGAAGAAGTAGAAGAAGGAGAAGGAGAAGGTGAAGTCTGGAGGGTGAATCAGCAGAAGCAGAAGAAGGAGAAGGAGAAGGTGAAGTCTGGAGGGTGAATCAGAAGAAGCAGAAGAAGGAGAAGGAGAAGGTGAAGTCTGGAGGGTGAATCAGAAGAAGCAGAATAAGGAGAAGGAGAATGTGAAGTCTGGAGGGTGAATCAGAAGATGCAGAAGAAGGAGAAGGAGAAGGTGAAGTTTGGAGGGTGAATCAGAAGAAGTAGAAGAAGGAGAAGGAGAAGGTGAAGTCTGGAGGGTGAAGCAGAAGAAGTAGAAGAAGGAGAAGGAGAAGGTGAAGTCAGGAGGGTGAATCAGAAGAAGTAGAAGAAGGAGAAGGAGAAGGTGAAGTCAGGAGGGTGAATCAGAAGAAGCAGAAGAAGGAGAAGGAGAAGGTGAAGTCTGGAGGGTGAATCGGAAGAAGCAGAAGAAGGAGAAGGAGAAGGTGAAGTCGGGAGGGTGAATCAGAAGAAGCAGAAGAAGGAGAAGGAGAAGGTGAAGTCTGGAGGGTGAATCAGAAGAAGTAGAAGAAGGAGAAGGAGAAGGTGAAGTCTGGAGGGTGAATCAGAAGAAGTAGAAGAAGGAGAAGGAGATGGTGAAGTCTGGCGGGTGAATCAGAAGAAGCAGAAGAAGGAGAACGGGAAGGTGAAGTCTGGAGGGAGAAGCAGAAGAAGTAGAAGAAGGAGAAGGAGAAGGTGAAGTCTGGAGGGTGAATCAGAAGAAGTAGAAGAAGGAGAAGGCGAAGGGAAAGTCTGGAGGGTGAATCAGAAGAAGTAGAAGAAGGAGAAGGAGAAGGTGAAGTCTGGAGGGTGAATCGGAAGAAGCATAAGAAGGAGAAGGAGAAGGTGAAGTCTGGAGGGTGAATCAGAAGAAGTAGAAGAAGGAGAAGGAGAAGGTGAAGTCTGGCGGGTGAATCAGAAGGAGCAGAAGAAGGAGAACGGGAAGGTGAAGTCTGGAGGGAGAAGCAGAAGAAGTAGAAGAAGGAGAAGGAGAAGGTGAAGTCTGGAGGGTGAATCAGAAGAAGTAGAAGAAGGAGAAGGCGAAGGGAAAGTCTGGAGGGTGAATCAGAAGAAGTAGAAGAAGGAGAAGGAGAAGGTGAAGTCTGGAGGGTGAATCGGAAGAAGCATAAGAAGGAGAAGGAGAAGGTGAAGTCTGGAGGGTGAATCAGAAGAAGTAGAAGAAGGAGAAGGAGAAGGTGTAGTCTGGAGGGTGAATCAGAAGAAGTAGACGAAGGAGAAGGAGAAGGTGAAATCTGGAGGGTGAATCAGAAGAAGCAGAAGAAGGAAAAGGAGAAGGTGAAGTCTGGAGGGTGAATCAGAAGAGGTAGAAGAAGGATAAGGAGAAGGTGAAGTCTGGAGGGTGAACCAGAAGAAGCAGAAGAAGGAGAAGGAGAAGGTGAAGTCTGGAGGGTGAATCAGACGAAGCAGAAGAAGGATAAGGAGAAGGTGAAGTCTGGAGGGTGAATCAGAAGAAGTAGAAGAAGTAGAAGGAGAAGGTGAAGTCTGGAGGGTGAATCAGAAGAAGTAGAAGAAGGAGAAGGAGAAGGTGAAGTCTGGAGGGTGAATCAGAAGAAGCAGAAGAAGGAGAAGGAGAAGGTGAAGTCAGGAGGGTGAATCAGAAGAAGCAGAAGAAGGAGAAGGAGAAGGTGAAGTCTGGAGGGTGAATTAGAAGAAGCAGAAGAAGGAGAAGGAGAAGGTGAAGACTGGAGGGTGAATCAGAAGAAGTAGAAGAAGGAGAAGGAGAAGGTGAAGTCTGGAGGGTGAATCAGAAGAAGTAGAAGAAGGAGAAGGAGAAGGCGAAGTCTGGAGGGTGAATCAGAAGAAGCAGAAGAAGGAGAAGGAGAAGGTGAAGTCTGGAGGGTGAATCAGAAGAAGCAGAAGAAGGAGAAGGAGAAGATGAAGTCTGGAGGGTGAATCAGAAGAAGTAGAAGAAGGAGAAGGAGAAGGCGAAGTCTGGAGGGTGAATCAGAAGAAGCAGAAGAAGGAGAAGGAGAAGGTGAAGTCTGGAGGGTGAATCAGAAGAAGCAGAAGAAGGAGAAGGAGAAGATGAAGTCTGGAGGGTGAATCAGAAGAAGTAGAAGAAGGAGAAGGAGAAGGTGAAGTCTGGAGGGTGAATCAGAAGAAGCAGAAGAAGGAGAAGGAGAAGGTGAAGTCTGGAGGGTGAATCAGAAGAAGCAGAAGAAGGAGAAGGAGAAGATGAAGTCTGGAGGGTGAATCAGAAGAAGTAGAAGAAGGAGAAGGAGAAGGTGAGGTCTGGAGGGTGAATCAGAAGAAGCAGAAGAAGGAGAAGGAGAAGGTGAAGTCTGGAGGGTGAATCAGAAGAAGCAGAAGAAGGAGAAGGAGAAGATGAAGTCTGGAGGGTGAATCAGAAGAAGTAGAAGAAGGAGAAGGAGAAGGTGTGGTCTGGAGGGTGAATCAGAAGAAGCAGAAGAAGGAGAAGGAGAAGGTGAAGTCTGAAGGGTGAATCAGAAGAAGCAGAAGAAGGAGAAGGAGAAGGTGAAGTCTGGAGGGTGAATCAGAAGAAGCAGAAGAAGGAGAAGGAGAAGGTGAAGTCTGGAGGGTGAATCAGAAGAATTAGAAGAAGGAGAAGGAGAAGGTGAAGTCTGGAGGGTGAATCAGAAGAAGTAGAAGAAGGAGAAGGAGAAGGCGAAGTCTGGAGGGTGAATCAGAAGAAGCAGAAGAAGGAGAAGGAGAAGGTGAAGTCTGGAGGGTGAATCAGAAGAAGCAGAAGAAGGAGAAGGAGAAGATGAAGTCTGGAGGGTGAATCAGAAGAAGTAGAAGAAGGAGAAGGAGAAGGTGAAGTCTGGAGGGTGAATCAGCAGAAGCAGAAGAAGGAGAAGGAGAAGATGAAGTCTGGAGGGTGAATCAGAAGAAGCAGAAGAAGGAGAAGGAGAAGGTGAAGTCTGGAGGGTGAATCAGAAGAAGCAGAATAAGGAGAAGGAGAATGTGAAGTCTGGAGGGTGAATCAGAAGATGCAGAAGAAGGAGAAGGAGAAGGTGAAGTCTGGAGGGTGAATCAGAAGAAGTAGAAGAAGGAGAAGGAGAAGGTGAAGTCTGGAGGGTGAAGCAGAAGAAGTAGAAGAAGGAGAAGGAGAAGGTGAAGTCAAGAGGGTGAATCAGAAGAAGTAGAAGAAGGAGAAGGAGAAGGTGAAGTCAGGAGGGTGAATCAGAAGAAGCAGAAGAAGGAGAAGGAGAAGGTGAAGTCTGGAGGGTGAATCAGAAGAATCAGACGAAGGAGAAGGAGAAGGTGAAGTCTGGAGGGTGAATCAGAAGAAGCAGAAGAAAGAGAAGGAGAAGGTGAAGTCTGGAGGGTGAAGCAGAAGAAGCAGAAGAAGGAGAAGGAGAAGGTGAAGATTGGAGGGTGAATCAGAAGAAGTAGAAGAAGGAGAAGGAGAAGGTGAAGTCTGGAGGGTGAATCAGAAGAAGTAGAAGAAGGAGAAGGAGAAGGTGAAGTCTGGAGGGTGAATCAGAAGAAGCAGAAGAAGGAGAAGTAGAAGATGAAGTCTGGAGCGTGAATCAGAAGAAGCAGAAGAAGGAGAAGGAGAAGATGAAGTCTGGAGGGTGAATCAGAAGAAGTAGAAGAAGGAGAAGGAGAAGGTGAGGTCTGGAGGGTGAATCAGAAGAAGCAGAAGAAGGAGAAGGAGAAGGTGAAGTCTGGAGGGTGAATCAGAAGAAGCAGAAGCAGGAGAAGGAGAAGGTGAAGTCTGGAGGGTGAATCAGAAGAAGCAGAAGAAGGAGAAGGAGAAGGTGAAGTCAGGAGGGTGAATCAGAAGAAGCAGAAGAAGGAGAAAGAGAAGGTGAAGTTAGGAGGGTGAATCAGAAGAAGCAGAAGAAGGAGAAGGAGAAGTTGAGGTCAGGGGGGTGAAGCAGAAGAAGTAGAAGAAGGAGAAGGAGAAGGTGAAGTCAGGAGGGTGAAGCAGAAGAAGCAGAAGAAGGAGAAGGAGAAGGTGAAGTCAGGAGGGTGAAGCAGAAGAAGCAGAAGAAGGAGATGGAGACGGTGAAGTCTGGAGGGTGCAGCAGAAGAAGCAGAAGAAGGAGAAGGAGAAGGTGAAGTCCTAAGGGTGAAGCAGAAGAAGCAGAAGAAGGAGAAGGAGAAGGTGAAGTCTGGAGGGTGAATCAGAAGAAGTAGAAGAAGGAGAAGGAGAAGGTGAAGTCAGGAGGGTGAAGCAGAAGAAGCAGAAGAAGGAGAAGGAGAAGGTGAAATCTGGAGGGTGAAGCAGAAGAAGCAGAAGAAGGAGAAGGAGAAGGTGAAGTCTGGAGGGTGAAGCAGAAGAAGCAGAAGAAGGAAAAGGAGAAGGTGAAGTCTGGAGGGTGAATCAGAAGAAGTAGAAGAAGGAGAAGGAGAAGGTGAAGTAAGGAGGGTGAAGCAGAAGAAGCAGAAGAAGGAGAAGGAGAAGGTGAAGTCTGGAGGGTGAAGCAGAAGAAGGAGAAGGAGAAGGTGAAGTCTGGAGGGTGAAGCAGAAGAAGCAGAAGAAGGAGAAGGACAAGGTGAAGTCAGGAGGGTGAATCAGAAGAAGTAGAAGAAGGAAAAGGAGAAGGTGAAGTCTGGAGGGTGAATCAGAAGAAGTAGAAGAAGGAGAAGGAGAAGGTGAAGTCTGGAGGGTGAATCAGAAGAAGTGGAAGAAGGAGAAGAAGAAGGTGAAGTCTGGAGGGTGAAGCAGAAGAAGCAGAAGAAGGAGAAGGAGAAGGTGAAGTCTGGAGGGTGAATCAGAAGAAGTAGAAGAAGGAGAAGGAGAAGGTGAAGTCTGGAGGGTGAAGCAGAAGAAGCAGAAGAAGGAGAAGGAGAAGGTGAAGTCTGGAGGGTGAATCAGAAGAAGTAGAAGAAGGAGAAGGAGAAGATGAAGTCTGGAGGTTGAATCAGAAGAAGCAGAAGAAGGAGAAGGAGAAGGTGAAGTCTGGAGGGTGAATCAGAAGAAGCAGAATAAGGAGAAGGAGAAGGTGAAGTCTGGAGGGTGAATCAGAAGAAGCAGAAGAAGGAGAAGGAGAAGGTGAAGTCTGGAGGGTGAATCAGAAGAAGTAGAAGAAGGAGAAGGAGAAGGTGAAGTCTGGAGAGTGAAGCAGAAGAAGTAGAAGAAGGAGAAGGAGAAGGTGAAGTCAGGAGGGTGAATCAAAAGAAGTAGAAGAAGGAGAAGGAGAAGGTGAAGTTAGGAGGGTGAATCAGAAGAAGCAGAAGAAGGAGAAGGAGAAGGTGAAGTCTGGAGGGTGAATCAGAAGAAGTAGAAGAAGGAGAAGGAGAAGGTAAAGTCTGCAGGGTGAATCAGAAGAAGTAGAAGAAGGAGAAGGAGAAGGTGAAGTCTGGAGGGTGAATCAGAAGAAGCAGAAGAAGGAGAACGGGAAGGTGAAGTTTGGAGGGAGAAGCAGAAGAAGTAGAAGAAGGAGAAGGAGAAGGTGAAGTCTGGAGGGTGAATCAGAAGAAGTAGAAGAAGGAGAAGGCGAAGGTAAAGTCTGGAGGGTGAATCAGAAGAAGTAGAAGAAGGAGAAGGAGAAGGTGAAGTCTGGAGGGTGAATCGGAAGAAGCAGAAGAAGGAGAAGGAGAAGGTGAAGTCTGGAGGGTGAATCAGAAGAAGCAGAAGAAGGAGAAGGAGAAGGTGAAGTCTGGAGGGTGGATCAGAAGAGGTAGAAGAAGGATAAGGAGAAGGTGAAGTCTGGAGGGTGAACCAGAAGAAGCAGAAGAAGGAGAAGGAGAAGGTGAAGTCTGGAGGGTGAATCGGAAGAAGCAGAAGAAGGAGAAGGAGAAGGTGAAGTCTGGAGGGTGAATCAGAAGAAGCAGAAGAAGTAGAAGGAGAAGGTGAAGTCTGGAGGGTGAATCAGAAGAAGTAGAAGAAGGAGAAGGAGAAGGTGAAGTCTGGAGGGTGAATCAGAAGAAGCAGAAGAAGGAGAAGGAGAAGGTGAAGTCTGGAGGGTGAATCAGAAGAAGCAGAAGAAGGAGAAGGAGAAGATGAAGTCTGGAGGGTGAATCAGAAGAAGTAGAAGAAGGAGAAGGAGAAGGTGAGGTCTGGAGGGTGAATCAGAAGAAGCAGAAGAAGGAGAAGGAGAAGGTGAAGTCTGGAGGGTGAATCAGAAGAAGCAGAAGAAGGAGAAGGAGAAGATGAAGTCTGGAGGGTGAATCAGAAGAAGTAGAAGAAGCAGAAGGAGAAGGTGAGGTCTGGAGGGTGAATCAGAAGAAGCAGAAGAAGGAGAAGGAGAAGGTGAAGTCTGAAGGGTGAATCAGAAGAAGCAGAAGAAGGAGAAGGAGAAGGTGAAGTCTGGAGGGTGAATCAGAAGAAGCAGAAGAAGGAGAAGGAGAAGGTGAAGTCTGGAGGGTGAATCAGAAGAAGTAGAAGAAGGAGAAGGAGAAGGTGAAGTCTGGAGGGTGAATCAGAAGAAGTAGAAGAAGGAGAAGGAGAAGGCGAAGTCTGGAGGGTGAATCAGAAGAAGCAGAAGAAGGAGAAGGAGAAGGTGAAGTCTGGAGGGTGAATCAGAAGAAGCAGAAGAAGGAGAAGGAGAAGATGAAGTCTGGAGGGTGAATCAGAAGAAGTAGAAGAAGGAGAAGGAGAAGGTGAAGTCTGGAGGGTGAATCAGCAGAAGCAGAAGAAGGAGAAGGAGAAGGTGAAGTCTGGAGGGTGAATCAGAAGAAGCAGAAGAAGGAGAAGGAGAAGGTGAAGTCTGGAGGGTGAATCAGAAGAAGCAGAATAAGGAGAAGGAGAATGTGAAGTCTGGAGGGTGAATCAGAAGATGCAGAAGAAGGAGAAGGAGAAGGTGAAGTTTGGAGGGTGAATCAGAAGAAGTAGAAGAAGGAGAAGGAGAAGGTGAAGTCTGGAGGGTGAAGCAGAAGAAGTAGAAGAAGGAGAAGGAGAAGGTGAAGTCAGGAGGGTGAATCAGAAGAAGTAGAAGAAGGAGAAGGAGAAGGTGAAGTCAGGAGGGTGAATCAGAAGAAGCAGAAGAAGGAGAAGGAGAAGGTGAAGTCTGGAGGGTGAATCGGAAGAAGCAGAAGAAGGAGAAGGAGAAGGTGAAGTCGGGAGGGTGAATCAGAAGAAGCAGAAGAAGGAGAAGGAGAAGGTGAAGTCTGGAGGGTGAATCAGAAGAAGTAGAAGAAGGAGAAGGAGAAGGTGAAGTCTGGAGGGTGAATCAGAAGAAGTAGAAGAAGGAGAAGGAGAAGGTGAAGTCTGGCGGGTGAATCAGAAGAAGCAGAAGAAGGAGAACGGGAAGGTGAAGTCTGGAGGGAGAAGCAGAAGAAGTAGAAGAAGGAGAAGGAGAAGGTGAAGTCTGGAGGGTGAATCAGAAGAAGTAGAAGAAGGAGAAGGCGAAGGGAAAGTCTGGAGGGTGAATCAGAAGAAGTAGAAGAAGGAGAAGGAGAAGGTGAAGTCTGGAGGGTGAATCGGAAGAAGCATAAGAAGGAGAAGGAGAAGGTGAAGTCTGGAGGGTGAATCAGAAGAAGTAGAAGAAGGAGAAGGAGAAGGTGAAGTCTGGCGGGTGAATCAGAAGAAGCAGAAGAAGGAGAACGGGAAGGTGAAGTCTGGAGGGAGAAGCAGAAGAAGTAGAAGAAGGAGAAGGAGAAGGTGAAGTCTGGAGGGTGAATCAGAAGAAGTAGAAGAAGGAGAAGGCGAAGGGAAAGTCTGGAGGGTGAATCAGAAGAAGTAGAAGAAGGAGAAGGAGAAGGTGAAGTCTGGAGGGTGAATCGGAAGAAGCATAAGAAGGAGAAGGAGAAGGTGAAGTCTGGAGGGTGAATCAGAAGAAGTAGAAGAAGGAGAAGGAGAAGGTGTAGTCTGGAGGGTGAATCAGAAGAAGTAGACGAAGGAGAAGGAGAAGGTGAAATCTGGAGGGTGAATCAGAAGAAGCAGAAGAAGGAAAAGGAGAAGGTGAAGTCTGGAGGGTGAATCAGAAGAGGTAGAAGAAGGATAAGGAGAAGGTGAAGTCTGGAGGGTGAACCAGAAGAAGCAGAAGAAGGAGAAGGAGAAGGTGAAGTCTGGAGGGTGAATCAGACGAAGCAGAAGAAGGATAAGGAGAAGGTGAAGTCTGGAGGGTGAATCAGAAGAAGTAGAAGAAGTAGAAGGAGAAGGTGAAGTCTGGAGGGTGAATCAGAAGAAGTAGAAGAAGGAGAAGGAGAAGGTGAAGTCTGGAGGGTGAATCAGAAGAAGCAGAAGAAGGAGAAGGAGAAGGTGAAGTCAGGAGGGTGAATCAGAAGAAGCAGAAGAAGGAGAAGGAGAAGGTGAAGTCTGGAGGGTGAATTAGAAGAAGCAGAAGAAGGAGAAGGAGAAGGTGAAGACTGGAGGGTGAATCAGAAGAAGTAGAAGAAGGAGAAGGAGAAGGTGAAGTCTGGAGGGTGAATCAGAAGAAGTAGAAGAAGGAGAAGGAGAAGGCGAAGTCTGGAGGGTGAATCAGAAGAAGCAGAAGAAGGAGAAGGAGAAGGTGAAGTCTGGAGGGTGAATCAGAAGAAGCAGAAGAAGGAGAAGGAGAAGATGAAGTCTGGAGGGTGAATCAGAAGAAGTAGAAGAAGGAGAAGGAGAAGGTGAGGTCTGGAGGGTGAATCAGAAGAAGCAGAAGAAGGAGAAGGAGAAGGTGAAGTCTGAAGGGTGAATCAGAAGAAGCAGAAGAAGGAGAAGGAGAAGGTGAAGTCTGGAGGGTGAATCAGAAGAAGCAGAAGAAGGAGAAGGTGAAGTCTGGAGGGTGAATCAGAAGAAGCAGAAGAAGGAGAAGGAGAAGGTGAAGTCTGGAGGGTGAATCAGAAGAAGTAGAGGAAGGAGAAGGAGAAGGTGAAGTCTGCAGGGTGAATCAGAAGAAGTAGAAGAAGGAGAAGGAGAAGGTGAAGTCTGGAGGGTGAATCAGAAGAAGCAGAAGAAGGAGAACGGGAAGGTGAAGTCTGGAGGGAGAAGCAGAAGAAGTAGAAGAAGGAGAAGGAGAAGGTGAAGTCTGGAGGGTGAATCAGAAGAAGTAGAAGAAGGAGAAGGCGAAGGTAAAGTCTGGAGGGTGAATCAGAAGAAGTAGAAGAAGGAGAAGGAGAAGGTGAAGTCTGGAGGGTGAATCGGAAGAAGCAGAAGAAGGAGAAGGAGAAGGTGTAGTGTGGAGGGTGAATCAGAAGAAGTAGACGAAGGAGAAGGACAAGGTGAAGTCTGGAGGGTGAATCAGAAGAAGCAGAAGAAGGAGAAGGAGAAGGTGAAGTCTGGAGGGTGGATCAGAAGAGGTAGAAGAAGGATAAGGAGAAGGTGAAGTCTGGAGGGTGAACCAGAAGAAGCAGAAGAAGGAGAAGGAGAAGGTGAAGTCTGGAGGGTGAATCGGAAGAAGCAGAAGAAGGAGAAGGAGAAGGTGAAGTCTGGAGGGTGAATCAGAAGAAGCAGAAGAAGTAGAAGGAGAAGGTGAAGTCTGGAGGGTGAATCAGAAGAAGTAGAAGAAGGAGAAGGAGAAGGTGAAGTCTGGAGGGTGAATCAGAAGAAGCAGAAGAAGGAGAAGGAGAAGGTGAAGTCTGGAGGGTGAATCAGAAGAAGCAGAAGAAGGAGAAGGAGAAGATGAAGTCTGGAGGGTGAATCAGAAGAAGTAGAAGAAGGAGAAGGAGAAGGTGAGGTCTGGAGGGTGAATCAGAAGAAGCAGAAGAAGGAGAAGGAGAAGGTGAAGTCTGGAGGGTGAATCAGAAGAAGCAGAAGAAGGAGAAGGAGAAGATGAAGTCTGGAGGGTGAATCAGAAGAAGTAGAAGAAGGAGAAGGAGAAGGTGAGGTCTGGAGGGTGAATCAGAAGAAGCAGAAGAAGGAGAAGGAGAAGGTGAAGTCTGAAGGGTGAATCAGAAGAAGCAGAAGAAGGAGAAGGAGAAGGTGAAGTCTGGAGGGTGAATCAGAAGAAGCAGAAGAAGGAGAAGGAGAAGGTGAAGTCTGGAGGGTGAATCAGAAGAATTAGAAGAAGGAGAAGGAGAAGGTGAAGTCTGGAGGGTGAATCAGAAGAAGTAGAAGAAGGAGAAGGAGAAGGCGAAGTCTGGAGGGTGAATCAGAAGAAGCAGAAGAAGGAGAAGGAGAAGGTGAAGTCTGGAGGGTGAATCAGAAGAAGCAGAAGAAGGAGAAGGAGAAGATGAAGTCTGGAGGGTGAATCAGAAGAAGTAGAAGAAGGAGAAGGAGAAGGTGAAGTCTGGAGGGTGAATCAGCAGAAGCAGAAGAAGGAGAAGGAGAAGATGAAGTCTGGAGGGTGAATCAGAAGAAGCAGAAGAAGGAGAAGGAGAAGGTGAAGTCTGGAGGGTGAATCAGAAGAAGCAGAATAAGGAGAAGGAGAATGTGAAGTCTGGAGGGTGAATCAGAAGATGCAGAAGAAGGAGAAGGAGAAGGTGAAGTCTGGAGGGTGAATCAGAAGAAGTAGAAGAAGGAGAAGGAGAAGGTGAAGTCTGGAGGGTGAAGCAGAAGAAGTAGAAGAAGGAGAAGGAGAAGGTGAAGTCAGGAGGGTGAATCAGAAGAAGTAGAAGAAGGAGAAGGAGAAGGTGAAGTCAGGAGGGTGAATCAGAAGAAGCAGAAGAAGGAGAAGGAGAAGGTGAAGTCTGGAGGGTGAATCAGAAGAATCAGACGAAGGAGAAGGAGAAGGTGAAGTCTGGAGGGTGAATCAGAAGAAGCAGAAGAAAGAGAAGGAGAAGGTGAAGTCTGGAGGGTGAAGCAGAAGAAGCAGAAGAAGGAGAAGGAGAAGGTGAAGATTGGAGGGTGAATCAGAAGAAGTAGAAGAAGGAGAAGGAGAAGGTGAAGTCTGGAGGGTGAATCAGAAGAAGTAGAAGAAGGAGAAGGAGAAGGTGAAGTCTGGAGGGTGAATCAGAAGAAGCAGAAGAAGGAGAAGTAGAAGATGAAGTCTGGAGCGTGAATCAGAAGAAGCAGAAGAAGGAGAAGGAGAAGATGAAGTCTGGAGGGTGAATCAGAAGAAGTAGAAGAAGGAGAAGGAGAAGGTGAGGTCTGGAGGGTGAATCAGAAGAAGCAGAAGAAGGAGAAGGAGAAGGTGAAGTCTGGAGGGTGAATCAGAAGAAGCAGAAGCAGGAGAAGGAGAAGGTGAAGTCTGGAGGGTGAATCAGAAGAAGCAGAAGAAGGAGAAGGAGAAGGTGAAGTCAGGAGGGTGAATCAGAAGAAGCAGAAGAAGGAGAAAGAGAAGGTGAAGTTAGGAGGGTGAATCAGAAGAAGCAGAAGAAGGAGAAGGAGAAGTTGAGGTCAGGGGGGTGAAGCAGAAGAAGTAGAAGAAGGAGAAGGAGAAGGTGAAGTCAGGAGGGTGAAGCAGAAGAAGCAGAAGAAGGAGAAGGAGAAGGTGAAGTCAGGAGGGTGAAGCAGAAGAAGCAGAAGAAGGAGATGGAGACGGTGAAGTCTGGAGGGTGCAGCAGAAGAAGCAGAAGAAGGAGAAGGAGAAGGTGAAGTCCTAAGGGTGAAGCAGAAGAAGCAGAAGAAGGAGAAGGAGAAGGTGAAGTCTGGAGGGTGAATCAGAAGAAGTAGAAGAAGGAGAAGGAGAAGGTGAAGTCAGGAGGGTGAAGCAGAAGAAGCAGAAGAAGGAGAAGGAGAAGGTGAAATCTGGAGGGTGAAGCAGAAGAAGCAGAAGAAGGAGAAGGAGAAGGTGAAGTCTGGAGGGTGAAGCAGAAGAAGCAGAAGAAGGAAAAGGAGAAGGTGAAGTCTGGAGGGTGAATCAGAAGAAGTAGAAGAAGGAGAAGGAGAAGGTGAAGTAAGGAGGGTGAAGCAGAAGAAGCAGAAGAAGGAGAAGGAGAAGGTGAAGTCTGGAGGGTGAAGCAGAAGAAGGAGAAGGAGAAGGTGAAGTCTGGAGGGTGAAGCAGAAGAAGCAGAAGAAGGAGAAGGACAAGGTGAAGTCAGGAGGGTGAATCAGAAGAAGTAGAAGAAGGAAAAGGAGAAGGTGAAGTCTGGAGGGTGAATCAGAAGAAGTAGAAGAAGGAGAAGGAGAAGGTGAAGTCTGGAGGGTGAATCGGAAGAAGCAGAAGAAGGAGAAGGAGAAGGTGAAGTCTGGAGGGTGAATCAGAAGAAGCAGAAGAAGTAGAAGGAGAAGGTGAAGTCTGGAGGGTGAATCAGAAGAAGCAGAAGAAGGAGAAGGAGAAGATGAAGTCTGGAGGGTGAATCAGAAGAAGTAGAAGAAGGAGAAGGAGAAGGTGAGGTCTGGAGGGTGAATCAGAAGAAGCAGAAGAAGGAGAAGGAGAAGGTGAAGTCTGGAGGGTGAATCAGAAGAAGCAGAAGAAGGAGAAGGAGAAGATGAAGTCTGGAGGGTGAATCAGAAGAAGTAGAAGAAGGAGAAGGAGAAGGTGAGGTCTGGAGGGTGAATCAGAAGAAGCAGAAGAAGGAGAAGGAGAAGGTGAAGTCTGAAGGGTGAATCAGAAGAAGCAGAAGAAGGAGAAGGAGAAGGTGAAGTCTGGAGGGTGAATCAGAAGAAGCAGAAGAAGGAGAAGGAGAAGGTGAAGTCTGGAGGGTGAATCAGAAGAAGTAGAAGAAGGAGAAGGAGAAGGTGAAGTCTGGAGGGTGAATCAGAAGAAGTAGAAGAAGGAGAAGGAGAAGGCGAAGTCTGGAGGGTGAATCAGAAGAAGCAGAAGAAGGAGAAGGAGAAAGTGAAGTCTGGAGGGTGAATCAGAAGAAGCAGAAGAAGGAGAAGGAGAAGATGAAGTCTGGAGGGTGAATCAGAAGAAGTAGAAGAAGGAGAAGGAGAAGGTGAAGTCTGGAGGGTGAATCAGCAGAAGCAGAAGAAGGAGAAGGAGAAGGTGAAGTCTGGAGGGTGAATCAGAAGAAGCAGAAGAAGGAGAAGGAGAAGGTGAAGTCTGGAGGGTGAATCAGAAGAAGCAGAATAAGGAGAAGGAGAATGTGAAGTCTGGAGGGTGAATCAGAAGATGCAGAAGAAGGAGAAGGAGAAGGTGAAGTTTGGAGGGTGAATCAGAAGAAGTAGAAGAAGGAGAAGGAGAAGGTGAAGTCTGGAGGGTGAAGCAGAAGAAGTAGAAGAAGGAGAAGGAGAAGGTGAAGTCAGGAGGGTGAATCAGAAGAAGTAGAAGAAGGAGAAGGAGAAGGTGAAGTCAGGAGGGTGAATCAGAAGAAGCAGAAGAAGGAGAAGGAGAAGGTGAAGTCTGGAGGGTGAATCGGAAGAAGCAGAAGAAGGAGAAGGAGAAGGTGAAGTCGGGAGGGTGAATCAGAAGAAGTAGAAGAAGGAGAAGGAGAAGGTGTAGTGTGGAGGGTGAATCAGAAGAAGTAGACGAATGAGAAGGACTAGGTGAAGTCTGGAGGGTGAATCAGAAGAAGCAGAAGAAGGAGAAGGAGAAGGTGAAGTCTGGAGGGTGGATCAGAAGAGGTAGAAGAAGGATAAGGAGAAGGTGAAGTCTGGAGGGTGAACCAGAAGAAGCAGAAGAAGGAGAAGGAGAAGGTGAAGTCTGGAGGGTGAATCGGAAGAAGCAGAAGAAGGAGAAGGAGAAGGTGAAGTCTGGAGGGTGAATCAGAAGAAGCAGAAGAAGTAGAAGGAGAAGGTGAAGTCTGGAGGGTGAATCAGAAGAAGTAGAAGAAGGAGAAGGAGACGGTGAAGTCTGGAGGGTGAATCAGAAGAAGCAGAAGAAGGAGAAGGAGAAGGTGAAGTCTGGAGGGTGAATCAGAAGAAGCAGAAGAAGGAGAAGGAGAAGATGAAGTCTGGAGGGTGAATCAGAAGAAGTAGAAGAAGGAGAAGGAGAAGGTGAGGTCTGGAGGGTGAATCAGAAGAAGCAGAAGAAGGAGAAGGAGAAGGTGAAGTCTGGAGGGTGAATCAGAAGAAGCAGAAGAAGGAGAAGGAGAAGATGAAGTCTGGAGGGTGAATCAGAAGAAGTAGAAGAAGGAGAAGGAGAAGGTGAGGTCTGGAGGGTGAATCAGAAGAAGCAGAAGAAGGAGAAGGAGAAGGTGAAGTCTGAAGGGTGAATCAGAAGAAGCAGAAGAAGGAGAAGGAGAAGGTGAAGTCTGGAGGGTGAATCAGAAGAAGCAGAAGAAGGAGAAGGAGAAGGTGAAGTCTGGAGGGTGAATCAGAAGAAGCAGAAGAAGGAGAAGGAGAAGGTGAAGTCTGGAGGGTGAATCAGAAGAAGTAGAAGAAGGAGAAGGAGAAGGCGAAGTCTGGAGGGTGAATCAGAAGAAGCAGAAGAAGGAGAAGGAGAAGGTGAAGTCTGGAGGGTGAATCAGAAGAAGCAGAAGAAGGAGAAGGAGAAGATGAAGTCTGGAGGGTGAATCAGAAGAAGTAGAAGAAGGAGAAGGAGAAGGTGAAGTCTGGAGGGTGAATCAGCAGAAGCAGAAGAAGGAGAAGGAGAAGGTGAAGTCTGGAGGGTGAATCAGAAGAAGCAGAAGAAGGAGAAGGAGAAGGTGAAGTCTGGAGGGTGAATCAGAAGAAGCAGAATAAGGAGAAGGAGAATGTGAAGTCTGGAGGGTGAATCAGAAGATGCAGAAGAAGGAGAAGGAGAAGGTGAAGTCTGGAGGGTGAATCAGAAGAAGTAGAAGAAGGAGAAGGAGAAGGTGAAGTCTGGAGGGTGAAGCAGAAGAAGTAGAAGAAGGAGAAGGAGAAGGTGAAGTCAGGAGGGTGAATCAGAAGAAGTAGAAGAAGGAGAAGGAGAAGGTGAAGTCAGGAGGGTGAATCAGAAGAAGCAGAAGAAGGAGAAGGAGAAGGTGAAGTCTGGAGGGTGAATCAGAAGAATCAGACGAAGGAGAAGGAGAAGGTGAAGTCTGGAGGGTGAATCAGAAGAAGCAGAAGAAAGAGAAGGAGAAGGTGAAGTCTGGAGGGTGAATCGGAAGAAGCAGAAGAAGGAGAAGGAGAAGGTGAAGTCGGGAGGGTGAATCAGAAGAAGTAGAAGAAGGAGAAGGAGAAGGTGTAGTGTGGAGGGTGAATCAGAAGAAGTAGACGAATGAGAAGGACTAGGTGAAGTCTGGAGGGTGAATCAGAAGAAGCAGAAGAAGGAGAAGGAGAAGGTGAAGTCTGGAGGGTGGATCAGAAGAGGTAGAAGAAGGATAAGGAGAAGGTGAAGTCTGGAGGGTGAACCAGAAGAAGCAGAAGAAGGAGAAGGAGAAGGTGAAGTCTGGAGGGTGAATCGGAAGAAGCAGAAGAAGGAGAAGGAGAAGGTGAAGTCTGGAGGGTGAATCAGAAGAAGCAGAAGAAGTAGAAGGAGAAGGTGAAGTCTGGAGGGTGAATCAGAAGAAGTAGAAGAAGGAGAAGGAGACGGTGAAGTCTGGAGGGTGAATCAGAAGAAGCAGAAGAAGGAGAAGGAGAAGGTGAAGTCTGGAGGGTGAATCAGAAGAAGCAGAAGAAGGAGAAGGAGAAGATGAAGTCTGGAGGGTGAATCAGAAGAAGTAGAAGAAGGAGAAGGAGAAGGTGAGGTCTGGAGGGTGAATCAGAAGAAGCAGAAGAAGGAGAAGGAGAAGGTGAAGTCTGGAGGGTGAATCAGAAGAAGCAGAAGAAGGAGAAGGAGAAGATGAAGTCTGGAGGGTGAATCAGAAGAAGTAGAAGAAGGAGAAGGAGAAGGTGAGGTCTGGAGGGTGAATCAGAAGAAGCAGAAGAAGGAGAAGGAGAAGGTGAAGTCTGAAGGGTGAATCAGAAGAAGCAGAAGAAGGAGAAGGAGAAGGTGAAGTCTGGAGGGTGAATCAGAAGAAGCAGAAGAAGGAGAAGGAGAAGGTGAAGTCTGGAGGGTGAATCAGAAGAAGCAGAAGAAGGAGAAGGAGAAGGTGAAGTCTGGAGGGTGAATCAGAAGAAGTAGAAGAAGGAGAAGGAGAAGGCGAAGTCTGGAGGGTGAATCAGAAGAAGCAGAAGAAGGAGAAGGAGAAGGTGAAGTCTGGAGGGTGAATCAGAAGAAGCAGAAGAAGGAGAAGGAGAAGATGAAGTCTGGAGGGTGAATCAGAAGAAGTAGAAGAAGGAGAAGGAGAAGGTGAAGTCTGGAGGGTGAATCAGCAGAAGCAGAAGAAGGAGAAGGAGAAGGTGAAGTCTGGAGGGTGAATCAGAAGAAGCAGAAGAAGGAGAAGGAGAAGGTGAAGTCTGGAGGGTGAATCAGAAGAAGCAGAATAAGGAGAAGGAGAATGTGAAGTCTGGAGGGTGAATCAGAAGATGCAGAAGAAGGAGAAGGAGAAGGTGAAGTCTGGAGGGTGAATCAGAAGAAGTAGAAGAAGGAGAAGGAGAAGGTGAAGTCTGGAGGGTGAAGCAGAAGAAGTAGAAGAAGGAGAAGGAGAAGGTGAAGTCAGGAGGGTGAATCAGAAGAAGTAGAAGAAGGAGAAGGAGAAGGTGAAGTCAGGAGGGTGAATCAGAAGAAGCAGAAGAAGGAGAAGGAGAAGGTGAAGTCTGGAGGGTGAATCAGAAGAATCAGACGAAGGAGAAGGAGAAGGTGAAGTCTGGAGGGTGAATCAGAAGAAGCAGAAGAAAGAGAAGGAGAAGGTGAAGTCTGGAGGGTGAAGCAGAAGAAGCAGAAGAAGGAGAAGGAGAAGGTGAAGATTGGAGGGTGAATCAGAAGAAGTAGAAGAAGGAGAAGGAGAAGGTGAAGTCTGGAGGGTGAATCAGAAGAAGTAGAAGAAGGAGAAGGAGAAGGTGAAGTCTGGAGGGTGAATCAGAAGAAGCAGAAGAAGGAGAAGTAGAAGATGAAGTCTGGAGCGTGAATCAGAAGAAGCAGAAGAAGGAGAAGGAGAAGATGAAGTCTGGAGGGTGAATCAGAAGAAGTAGAAGAAGGAGAAGGAGAAGGTGAGGTCTGGAGGGTGAATCAGAAGAAGCAGAAGAAGGAGAAGGAGAAGGTGAAGTCTGGAGGGGTGAATCAGAAGAAGCAGAAGCAGGAGAAGGAGAAGGTGAAGTCTGGAGGGTGAATCAGAAGAAGCAGAAGAAGGAGAAGGAGAGGTTGAGGTCAGGGGGGTGAAGCAGAAGAAGTAGAAGAAGGAGAAGGAGAAGGTGAAGTCAGGAGGGTGAAGCAGAAGAAGCAGAAGAAGGAGAAGGAGAAGGTGAAGTCAGGAGGGTGAAGCAGAAGAAGCAGAAGAAGGAGATGGAGACGGTGAAGTCTGGAGGGTGCAGCAGAAGAAGCAGAAGAAGGAGAAGGAGAAGGTGAAGTCCTAAGGGTGAAGCAGAAGAAGCAGAAGAAGGAGAAGGAGAAGGTGAAGTCTGGAGGGTGAATCAGAAGAAGTAGAAGAAGGAGAAGGAGAAGGTGAAGTCAGGAGGGTGAAGCAGAAGAAGCAGAAGAAGGAGAAGGAGAAGGTGAAATCTGGAGGGTGAAGCAGAAGAAGCAGAAGTTGGAGAAGGAGAAGGTGAAGTCTGGAGGGTGAAGCAGAAGAAGCAGAAGAAGGAAAAGGAGAAGGTGAAGTCTGGAGGGTGAATCAGAAGAAGTAGAAGAAGGAGAAGGAGAAGGTGAAGTAAGGAGGGTGAAGCAGAAGAAGCAGAAGAAGGAGAAGGAGAAGGTGAAGTCTGGAGGGTGAAGCAGAAGAAGGAGAAGGAGAAGGTGAAGTCTGGAGGGTGAAGCAGAAGAAGCAGAAGAAGGAGAAGGACAAGGTGAAGTCAGGAGGGTGAATCAGAAGAAGTAGAAGAAGGAAAAGGAGAAGGTGAAGTCTGGAGGGTGAATCAGAAGAAGTAGAAGAAGGAGAAGGAGAAGGTGAAGTCTGGAGGGTGAATCAGAAGAAGTGGAAGAAGGAGAAGGAGAAGATGAAGTCTGGAGGGTGAAGCAGAAGAAGCAGAAGAAGGAGAAGGAGAAGGTGAAGTCTGGAGGGTGAATCAGAAGAAGTAGAAGAAGGAGAAGGAGAAGGTGAAGTCTGGAGGGTGAAGCAGAAGAAGCAGAAGAAGGAGAAGGAGAAGGTGAAGTCTGGAGGGTGAATCAGAAGAAGTAGAAGAAGGAGAAGGAGAAGGTGAAGTCAGGAGGGTGAATCAGAAGAAGCAGAAGAAGGAGAAGGAGAAGATGAAGTCTGGAGGGTGAATCAGAAGAAGCAGAAGAAGGAGAAGGAGAAGGTGAAGTCTGGAGGGTGAATCAGAAGAAGCAGAATAAGGAGAAGGAGAAGGTGAAGTCTGGAGGGTGAATCAGAAGAAGCAGAAGAAGGAGAAGGAGAAGGTGAAGTCTGGAGGGTGAATCAGAAGAAGTAGAAGAAGGAGAAGGAGAAGGTGAAGTCTGGAGAGTGAAGCAGAAGAAGTAGAAGAAGGAGAAGGAGAAGGTGAAGTTAGGAGGGTGAATCAGAAGAAGTAGAAGAAGGAGAAGGAGAAGGTGAAGTCAGGAGGGTGAATCAGAAGAAGCAGAAGAAGGAGAAGGAGAAGGTGAAGTCTGGAGGGTGAATCTGAAGAATCAGACGAAGGAGAAGGAGAAGGTGAAGTCTGGAGGGTGAATCAGAAGAAGCAGAAGAAAGAGAAGGAGAAGGTGAAGTCTGGAGGGTGAAGCAGAAGAAGCAGAAGAAGGAGAAGCAGGTGAAGACTGGAGGGTGAATCAGAAGAAGGAGAAGAAGGAGAAGGAGAAGGTGAAGTCTGGAGGGTGAATCAGAAGAAGTAGAAGAAGGAGAAGGAGATGGTGAAGTCTGGAGGGTGAATCAGAAGAAGCAGAAGAAGGAGAAGTAGAAGATGAAGTCTGGAGCGTGAATCAGAAGAAGCAGAAGAAGGAGAAGGAGAAGATGAAGTCTGGAGGGTGAATCAGAAGAAGTAGAAGAAGGAGAAGGAGAAGGTGATGTCTGGAGGGTGAATCAGAAGAAGCAGAAGAAAGAGAAGGAGAAGGTGAAGTCTGGAGGGTGAATCAGAAGAAGCAGAAGAAGGAGAAGGAGAAGGTGAAGTCTGGAGGGTGAATCAGAAGAAGCAGAAGAAGGAGAAGGAGAAGGTGAAGTCAGGAGGGTGAATCAGAAGAAGCAGAAGAAGGAGAAGGAGAAGGTGAAGTCTGAAGGGTGAATCAGAAGAAGAGGAAGAAGGAGAAGGAGAAGGTGAAGTCTGGAGGGTGAATCAGAAGAAGCAGAAGAAGGAGAAGGAGAAGGTGAAGTCTGGAGGGTGAATCAGAAGAAGCAGAAGAAGGAGAAGGAGAAGGTGAAGTCTGGAGGGTGAATCAGAAGAAGTAGAAGAAGGAGAAGGAGAAGGTGAAGTCTGCAGGGTGAATCAGAAGAAGTAGAAGAAGGAGAAGGAGAAGGTGAAGTCTGGAGGGTGAATCAGAAGAAGCAGAAGAAGGAGAACGGGAAGGTGAAGTCTGGAGGGAGAAGCAGAAGAAGTAGAAGAAGGAGAAGGAGAAGGTGAAGTCTGGAGGGTGAATCAGAAGAAGTAGAAGAAGGAGAAGGCGAAGGTAAAGTCTGGAGGGTGAATCAGAAGAAGTAGAAGAAGGAGAAGGAGAAGGTGAAGTCTGGAGGGTGAATCGGAAGAAGCAGAAGAAGGAGAAGGAGAAGGTGAAGTCGGGAGGGTGAATCAGAAGAAGTAGAAGAAGGAGAAGGAGAAGGTGTAGTGTGGAGGGTGAATCAGAAGAAGTAGACGAAGGAGAAGGAGAAGGTGAAGTCTGGAGGGTGAATCAGAAGAAGCAGAAGAAGGAGAAGGAGAAGGTGAAGTCTGGAGGGTGGATCAGAAGAGGTAGAAGAAGGATAAGGAGAAGGTGAAGTCTGGAGGGTGAACCAGAAGAAGCAGAAGAAGGAGAAGGAGAAGGTAAAGTCTGGAGGGTGAATCGGAAGAAGCAGAAGAAGGAGAAGGAGAAGGTGAAGTCTGGAGGGTGAATCAGAAGAAGCAGAAGAAGTAGAAGGAGAAGGTGAAGTCTGGAGGGTGAATCAGAAGAAGTAGAAGAAGGAGAAGGAGAAGGTGAAGTCTGGAGGGTGAATCAGAAGAAGCAGAAGAAGGAGAAGGAGAAGGTGAAGTCTGGAGGGTGAATCAGAAGAAGCAGAAGAAGGAGAAGGAGAAGATGAAGTCTGGAGGGTGAATCAGAAGAAGTAGAAGAAGGAGAAGGAGAAGGTGAGGTCTGGAGGGTGAATCAGAAGAAGCAGAAGAAGGAGAAGGAGAAGGTGAAGTCTGGAGAGTGAATCAGAAGAAGCAGAAGAAGGAGAAGGAGAAGATGAAGTCTGGAGGGTGAATCAGAAGAAGTAGAAGAAGGAGAAGGAGAAGGTGAGGTCTGGAGGGTGAATCAGAAGAAGCAGAAGAAGGAGAAGGAGAAGGTGAAGTCTGAAGGGTGAATCAGAAGAAGCAGAAGAAGGAGAAGGAGAAGGTGAAGTCTGGAGGGTGAATCAGAAGAAGCAGAAGAAGGAGAAGCAGAAGGTGACGTCTGGAGGGTGAATCAGAAGAAGTAGAAGAAGGAGAAGGAGAAGGTGAAGTCTGGAGGGTGAATCAGAAGAAGTAGAAGAAGGAGAAGGAGAAGGCGAAGTCTGGAGGGTGAATCAGAAGAAGCAGAAGAAGGAGAAGGAGAAGGTGAAGTCTGGAGGGTGAATCAGAAGAAGCAGAAGAAGGAGAAGGAGAAGATGAAGTCTGGAGGGTGAATCAGAAGAAGTAGAAGAAGGAGAAGGAGAAGGTGAAGTCTGGAGGGTGAATCAGCAGAAGCAGAAGAAGGAGAAGGAGAAGGTGAAGTCTGGAGGGTGAATCAGAAGAAGCAGAAGAAGGAGAAGGAGAAGGTGAAGTCTGGAGGGTGAATCAGAAGAAGCAGAATAAGGAGAAGGAGAATGTGAAGTCTGGAGGGTGAATCAGAAGATGCAGAAGAAGGAGAAGGAGAAGGTGAAGTCTGGAGGGTGAATCAGAAGAAGTAGAAGAAGGAGAAGGAGAAGGTGAAGTCTGGAGGGTGAAGCAGAAGAAGTAGAAGAAGGAGAAGGAGAAGGTGAAGTCAGGAGGGTGAATCAGAAGAAGTAGAAGAAGGAGAAGGAGAAGGTGAAGTCAGGACGGTGAATCAGAAGAAGCAGAAGAAGGAGAAGGAGAAGGTGAAGTCTGGAGGGTGAATCAGAAGAATCAGACGAAGGAGAAGGAGAAGGTGAAGTCTGGAGGGTGAATCAGAAGAAGCAGAAGAAAGAGAAGGAGAAGGTGAAGTCTGGAGGGTGAAGCAGAAGAAGCAGAAGAAGGAGAAGGAGAAGGTGAAGATTGGAGGGTGAATCAGAAGAAGTAGAAGAAGGAGAAGGAGAAGGTGAAGTCTGGAGGGTGAATCAGAAGAAGTAGAAGAAGGAGAAGGAGAAGGTGAAGTCTGGAGGGTGAATCAGAAGAAGCAGAAGAAGGAGAAGTAGAAGATGAAGTCTGGAGCGTGAATCAGAAGAAGCAGAAGAAGGAGAAGGAGAAGATGAAGTCTGGAGGGTGAATCAGAAGAAGTAGAAGAAGGAGAAGGAGAAGGTGAGGTCTGGAGGGTGAATCAGAAGAAGCAGAAGAAGGAGAAGGAGAAGGTGAAGTCTGGAGGGTGAATCAGAAGAAGCAGAAGCAGGAGAAGGAGAAGGTGAAGTCTGGAGGGTGAATCAGAAGAAGCAGAAGAAGGAGAAGGAGAAGGTGAAGTCAGGAGGGTGAATCAGAAGAAGCAGAAGAAGGAGAAGGAGAAGGTGAAGTTAGGAGGGTGAATCAGAAGAAGCAGAAGAAGGAGAAGGAGAAGTTGAGGTCAGGGGGGTGAAGCAGAAGAAGTAGAAGAAGGAGAAGGAGAAGGTGAAGTCAGGAGGGTGAAGCAGAAGAAGCAGAAGAAGGAGAAGGAGAAGGTGAAGTCAGGAGGGTGAAGCAGAAGAAGCAGAAGAAGGAGATGGAGACGGTGAAGTCTGGAGGGTGCAGCAGAAGAAGCAGAAGAAGGAGAAGGAGAAGGTGAAGTCCTAAGGGTGAAGCAGAAGAAGCAGAAGAAGGAGAAGGAGAAGGTGAAGTCTGGAGGGTGAATCAGAAGAAGTAGAAGAAGGAGAAGGAGAAGGTGAAGTCAGGAGGGTGAAGCAGAAGAAGCAGAAGAAGGAGAAGGAGAAGGTGAAATCTGGAGGGTGAAGCAGAAGAAGCAGAAGAAGGAGAAGGAGAAGGTGAAGTCTGGAGGGTGAAGCAGAAGAAGCAAAAGAAGGAAAAGGAGAAGGTGAAGTCTGGAGGGTGAATCAGAAGAAGTAGAAGAAGGAGAAGGAGAAGGTGAAGTAAGGAGAGTGAAGCAGAAGAAGCAGAAGAAGGAGAAGGAGAAGGTGAAGTCTGGAGGGTGAAGCAGAAGAAGGAGAAGGAGAAGGTGAAGTCTGGAGGGTGAAGCAGAAGAAGCAGAAGAAGGAGAAGGACAAGGTGAAGTCAGGAGGGTGAATCAGAAGAAGTAGAAGAAGGAAAAGGAGAAGGTGAAGTCTGGAGGGTGAATCAGAAGAAGTAGAAGAAGGAGAAGGAGAAGGTGAAGTCTGGAGGGTGAATCAGAAGAAGTGGAAGAAGGAGAAGGAGAAGGTGAAGTCTGGAGGGTGAAGCAGAAGAAGCAGAAGAAGGAGAAGGAGAAGGTGAAGTCTGGAGGGTGAATCAGAAGAAGTAGAAGAAGGAGAAGGAGAAGGTGAAGTCTGGAGGGTGAAGCAGAAGAAGCAGAAGAAGGAGAAGGAGAAGGTGAAGTCTGGAGGGTGAATCAGAAGAAGTAGAAGAAGGAGAAGGAGAAGGTGAAGTCAGGAGGGTGAATCAGAAGAAGCAGAAGAAGGAGAAGGAGAAGATAAAGTCTGGAGGGTGAATCAGAAGAAGCAGAAGAAGGAGAAGGAGAAGGTGAAGTCTGGAGGGTGAATCAGAAGAAGCAGAATAAGGAGAAGGAGAAGGTGAAGTCTGGAGGGTGAATCAGAAGAAGCAGAAGAAGGAGAAGGAGAAGGTGAAGTCTGGAGGGTGAATCAGAAGAAGTAGAAGAAGGAGAAGGAGAAGGTGAAGTCTGGAGAGTGAAGCAGAAGAAGTAGAAGAAGGAGAAGGAGAAGGTGAAGTCAGGAGGGTGAATCAGAAGAAGCAGAAGCAGGAGAAGGAGAAGGTGAAGTCTAGAGGGTGAATCAGAAGAAGCAGAAGAAGGAGAAGGAGAAGGTGAAGTCAGGAGGGTGAATCAGAAGAAGCAGAAGAAGGAGAAGGAGAAGGTGAAGTTAGGAGGGTGAATCAGAAGAAGCAGAAGAAGGAGAAGGAGAAGTTGAGGTCAGGGGGGTGAAGCAGAAGAAGTAGAAGAAGGAGAAGGAGAAGGTGAAGTCAGGAGGGTGAAGCAGAAGAAGCAGAAGAAGGAGAAGGAGAAGGTGAAGTCAGGAGGGTGAAGCAGAAGAAGCAGAAGAAGGAGAAGGAGAAGGTGAAATCTGGAGGGTGAGGCAGAAGAAGCAGAAGAAGGAGAAGGAGAAGGTGAAGTCCTAAGGGTGAAGCAGAAGAAGCAGAAGAAGGAGAAGGAGAAGGTGAAGTCTGGAGGGTGAATCAGAAGAAGTAGAAGAAGGAGAAGGAGAAGGTGAAGTCAGGAGGGTGAAGCAGAAGAAGCAGAAGAAGGAGAAGGAGAAGGTGAAATCTGGAGGGTGAAGCAGAAGAAGCAGAAGAAGGAGAAGGAGAAGGTGAAGTCTGGAGGGTGAAGCAGAAGAAGCAGAAGAAGGAAAAGGAGAAGGTGAAGTCTGGAGGGTGAATCAGAAGAAGTAGAAGAAGGAGAAGGAGAAGGTGAAGTAAGGAGGGTGAAGCAGAAGAAGCAGAAGAAGGAGAAGGAGAAGGTGAAGTCTGGAGGGTGAAGCAGAAGAAGGAGAAGGAGAAGGTGAAGTCTGGAGGGTGAAGCAGAAGAAGCAGAAGAAGGAGAAGGACAAGGTGAAGTCAGGAGGGTGAATCAGAAGAAGTAGAAGAAGGAAAAGGAGAAGGTGAAGTCTGGAGGGTGAATCAGAAGAAGTAGAAGAAGGAGAAGGAGAAGGTGAAGTCTGGAGGGTGAATCAGAAGAAGTGGAAGAAGGAGAAGGAGAAGGTGAAGTCTGGAGGGTGAAGCAGAAGAAGCAGAAGAAGGAGAAGGAGAAGGTGAAGTCTGGAGGGTGAATCAGAAGAAGTAGAAGAAGGAGAAGGAGAAGGTGAAGTCTGGAGGGTGAAGCAGAAGAAGCAGAAGAAGGAGAAGGAGAAGGTGAAGTCTGGAGGGTGAATCAGAAGAAGTAGAAGAAGGAGAAGGAGAAGGTGAAGTCAGGAGGGTGAATCAGAAGAAGCAGAAGAAGGAGAAGGAGAAGATGAAGTCTGGAGGGTGAATCAGAAGAAGCAGAAGAAGGAGAAGGAGAAGGTGAAGTCTGGAGGGTGAATCAGAAGAAGCAGAATAAGGAGAAGGAGAAGGTGAAGTCTGGAGGGTGAATCAGAAGAAGCAGAAGAAGGAGAAGGAGAAGGTGAAGTCTGGAGGGTGAATCAGAAGAAGTAGAAGAAGGAGAAGGAGAAGGTGAAGTCTGGAGAGTGAAGCAGAAGAAGTAGAAGAAGGAGAAGGAGAAGGTGAAGTCAGGAGGGTGAATCAGAAGAAGTAGAAGAAGGAGAAGGAGCAGGTGAAGTCAGGAGGGTGAATCAGAAGAAGCAGAAGAAGGAGAAGGAGAAGGTGAAGTCTGGAGGGTGAATCAGAAGAAGTAGAAGAAGGAGAAGGAGAAGGTGAAGTCTGCAGGGTGAATCAGAAGAAGTAGAAGAAAGAGAAGGAGAAGGTGAAGTCTGGAGGGTGAATCAGAAGAAGCAGAAGAAGGAGAACGGGAAGGTGAAGTCTGGAGGGAGAAGCAGAAGAAGTAGAAGAAGGAGAAGGAGAAGGTGAAGTCTGGAGGGTGAATCAGAAGAAGTAGAAGAAGGAGAAGGCGAAGCTAAAGTCTGGAGGGTGAATCAGAAGAAGTAGAAGAAGGAGAAGGAGAAGGTGAAGTCTGGAGGGTGAATCGGAAGAAGCAGAAGAAGGAGAAGGAGAAGGTGAAGTCGGGAGGGTGAATCAGAAGAAGTAGAAGAAGGAGAAGGAGAAGGTGTAGTGTGGAGGGTGAATCAGAAGAAGTAGACGAAGGAGAAGGATAAGGTGAAGTCTGGAAGGTGAATCAGAAGAAGCAGAAGAAGGAGAAGGAGAAGGTGAAGTCTGGAGGGTGGATCAGAAGAGGTAGAAGAAGGATAAGGAGAAGGTGAAGTCTGGAGGGTGAACCAGAAGAAGCAGAAGAAGGAGAAGGAGAAGGTGAAGTCTGGAGGGTGAATCGGAAGAAGCAGAAGAAGGAGAAGGAGAAGGTGAAGTCTGGAGGGTGGATCAGAAGAGGTAGAAGAAGGATAAGGAGAAGGTGAAGTCTGGAGGGTGAACCAGAAGAAGCAGAAGAAGGAGAAGGAGATGGTGAAGTCTGGAGGGTGAATCGGAAGAAGCAGAAGAAGGAGAAGGAGAAGGTGAAGTCTGGAGGGTGAATCAGAAGAAGCAGAAGAAGTAGAAGGAGAAGGTGAAGTCTGGAGGGTGAATCAGAAGAAGTAGAAGAAGGAGAAGGAGAAGGTGAAGTCTGGAGGGTGAATCAGAAGAAGCAGAAGAAGGAGAAGGAGAAGGTGAAGTCTGGAGGGTGAATCAGAAGAAGCAGAAGATGGAGAAGGAGAAGATGAAGTCTGGAGGGTGAATCAGAAGAAGTAGAAGAAGGAGAAGGAGAAGGTGAGGTCTGGAGGGTGAATCAGAAGAAGCAGAAGAAGGAGAAGGAGAAGGTGAAGTCTGGAGGGTGAATCAGAAGAAGCAGAAGAAGGAGAAGGAGAAGATGAAGTCTGGAGGGTGAATCAGAAGAAGTAGAAGAAGGAGAAGGAGAAGGTGAGGTCTGGAGGGTGAATCAGAAGAAGCAGAAGAAGGAGAAGGAGAAGGTGAAGTCTGAAGGGTGAATCAGAAGAAGCAGAAGAAGGAGAAGGAGAAGGTGAAGTCTGGAGGGTGAATCAGAAGAAGCAGAAGAAGGAGAAGGAGAAGGTGAAGTCTGGAGGGTGAATCAGAAGAAGTAGAAGAAGGAGAAGGAGAAGGTGAAGTCTGGAGGGTGAATCAGAAGAAGTAGAAGAAGGAGAAGGAGAAGGCGAAGTCTGGAGGGTGAATCAGAAGAAGCAGAAGAAGGAGAAGGAGAAGGTGAAGTCTGGAGGGTGAATCAGAAGAAGCAGAAGAAGGAGAAGGAGAAGATGAAGTCTGGAGGGTGAATCAGAAGAAGTAGAAGAAGGAGAAGGAGAAGGTGAAGTCTGGAGGGTGAATCAGCAGAAGCAGAAGAAGGAGAAGGAGAAGGTGAAGTCTGGAGGGTGAATCAGAAGAAGCAGAAGAAGGAGAAGGAGAAGGTGAAGTCTGGAGGGTGAATCAGAAGAAGCAGAATAAGGAGAAGGAGAATGTGAAGTCTGGAGGGTGAATCAGAAGATGCAGAAGAAGGAGAAGGAGAAGGTGAAGTCTGGAGGGTGAATCAGAAGAAGTAGAAGAAGGAGAAGGAGAAGGTGAAGTCTGGAGGGTGAAGCAGAAGAAGTAGAAGAAGGAGAAGGAGAAGGTGAAGTCAGGAGGGTGAATCAGAAGAAGTAGAAGAAGGAGAAGGAGAAGGTGAAGTCAGGAGGGTGAATCAGAAGAAGCAGAAGAAGGAGAAGGAGAAGGTGAAGTCTGGAGGGTGAATCAGAAGAATCAGACGAAGGAGAAGGAGAAGGTGAAGTCTGGAGGGTGAATCAGAAGAAGCAGAAGAAAGAGAAGGAGAAGGTGAAGTCTGGAGGGTGAAGCAGAAGAAGCAGAAGAAGGAGAAGGAGAAGGTGAAGATTGGAGGGTGAATCAGAAGAAGTAGAAGAAGGAGAAGGAGAAGGTGAAGTCTGGAGGGTGAATCAGAAGAAGTAGAAGAAGGAGAAGGAGAAGGTGAAGTCTGGAGGGTGAATCAGAAGAAGCAGAAGAAGGAGAAGTAGAAGATGAAGTCTGGAGCGTGAATCAGAAGAAGCAGAAGAAGGAGAAGGAGAAGATGAAGTCTGGAGGGTGAATCAGAAGAAGTAGAAGAAGGAGAAGGAGAAGGTGAGGTCTGGAGGGTGAATCAGAAGAAGCAGAAGAAGGAGAAGGAGAAGGTGAAGTCTGGAGGGTGAATCAGAAGAAGCAGAAGCAGGAGAAGGAGAAGGTGAAGTCTGGAGGGTGAATCAGAAGAAGCAGAAGAAGGAGAAGGAGAAGGTGAAGTCAGGAGGGTGAATCAGAAGAAGCAGAAGAAGGAGAAGGAGAAGGTGAAGTTAGGAGGGTGAATCAGAAGAAGCAGAAGAAGGAGAAGGAGAAGTTGAGGTCAGGGGGGTGAAGCAGAAGAAGTAGAAGAAGGAGAAGGAGAAGGTGAAGTCAGGAGGGTGAAGCAGAAGAAGCAGAAGAAGGAGAAGGAGAAGGTGAAGTCAGGAGGGTGAAGCAGAAGAAGCAGAAGAAGGAGATGGAGACGGTGAAGTCTGGAGGGTGCAGCAGAAGAAGCAGAAGAAGGAGAAGGAGAAGGTGAAGTCCTAAGGGTGAAGCAGAAGAAGCAGAAGAAGGAGAAGGAGAAGGTGAAGTCTGGAGGGTGAATCAGAAGAAGTAGAAGAAGGAGAAGGAGAAGGTGAAGTCAGGAGGGTGAAGCAGAAGAAGCAGAAGAAGGAGAAGGAGAAGGTGAAATCTGGAGGGTGAAGCAGAAGAAGCAGAAGAAGGAGAAGGAGAAGGTGAAGTCTGGAGGGTGAAGCAGAAGAAGCAGAAGAAGGAAAAGGAGAAGGTGAAGTCTGGAGGGTGAATCAGAAGAAGTAGAAGAAGGAGAAGGAGAAGGTGAAGTAAGGAGGGTGAAGCAGAAGAAGCAGAAGAAGGAGAAGGAGAAGGTGAAGTCTGGAGGGTGAAGCAGAAGAAGGAGAAGGAGAAGGTGAAGTCTGGAGGGTGAAGCAGAAGAAGCAGAAGAAGGAGAAGGACAAGGTGAATCAGGAGGGTGAATCAGAAGAAGTAGAAGAAGGAAAAGGAGAAGGTGAAGTCTGGAGGGTGAATCAGAAGAAGTAGAAGAAGGAGAAGGAGAAGGTGAAGTCTGGAGGGTGAATCAGAAGAAGTGGAAGAAGGAGAAGGAGAAGGTGAAGTCTGGAGGGTGAAGCAGAAGAAGCAGAAGAAGGAGAAGGAGAAGGTGAAGTCTGGAGGGTGAATCAGAAGAAGTAGAAGAAGGAGAAGGAGAAGGTGAAGTCTGGAGGGTGAAGCAGAAGAAGCAGAAGAAGGAGAAGGAGAAGGTGAAGTCTGGAGGGTGAATCAGAAGAAGTAGAAGAAGGAGAAGGAGAAGGTGAAGTCAGGAGGGTGAATCAGAAGAAGCAGAAGAAGGAGAAGGAGAAGATGAAGTCTGGAGGGTGAATCAGAAGAAGCAGAAGAAGGAGAAGGAGAAGGTGAAGTCTGGAGGGTGAATCAGAAGAAGCAGAATAAGGAGAAGGAGAAGGTGAAGTCTGGAGGGTGAATCAGAAGAAGCAGAAGAAGGAGAAGGAGAAGGTGAAGTCTGGAGGGTGAATCAGAAGAAGTAGAAGAAGGAGAAGGAGAAGGTGAAGTCTGGAGAGTGAAGCAGAAGAAGTAGAAGAAGGAGAAGGAGAAGGTGAAGTCAGGAGGGTGAATCAGAAGAAGCAGAAGCAGGAGAAGGAGAAGGTGAAGTCTGGAGGGTGAATCAGAAGAAGCAGAAGAAGGAGAAGGAGAAGGTGAAGTCAGGAGGGTGAATCAGAAGAAGCAGAAGAAGGAGAAGGAGAAGGTGAAGTTAGGAGGGTGAATCAGAAGAAGCAGAAGAAGGAGAAGGAGAAGTTGAGGTCAGGGGGGTGAAGCAGAAGAAGTAGAAGAAGGAGAAGGAGAAGGTGAAGTCAGGAGGGTGAAGCAGAAGAAGCAGAAGAAGGAGAAGGAGAAGGTGAAGTCAGGAGGGTGAAGCAGAAGAAGCAGAAGAAGGAGATGGAGACGGTGAAGTCTGGAGGATGCAGCAGAAGAAGCAGAAGAAGGAGAAGGAGAAGGTGAAGTCCTAAGGGTGAAGCAGAAGAAGCAGAAGAAGGAGAAGGAGAAGGTGAAGTCTGGAGGGTGAATCAGAAGAAGTAGAAGAAGGAGAAGGAGAAGGTGAAGTAAGGAGGGTGAAGCAGAAGAAGCAGAAGAAGGAGAAGGAGAAGGTGAAGTCTGGAGGGTGAAGCAGAAGAAGGAGAAGGAGAAGGTGAAGTCTGGAGGGTGAAGCAGAAGAAGCAGAAGAAGGAGAAGGACAAGGTGAAGTCAGGAGGGTGAATCAGAAGAAGTAGAAGAAGGAAAAGGAGAAGGTGAAGTCTGGAGGGTGAATCAGAAGAAGTAGAAGAAGGAGAAGGAGAAGGTGAAGTCTGGAGGGTGAATCAGAAGAAGTGGAAGAAGGAGAAGGAGAAGGTGAAGTCTGGAGGGTGAAGCAGAAGAAGCAGAAGAAGGAGAAGGAGAAGGTGAAGTCTGGAGGGTGAATCAGAAGAAGTAGAAGAAGGAGAAGGAGAAGGTGAAGTCTGGAGGATGAAGCAGAAGAAGCAGAAGAAGGAGAAGGAGAAGGTGAAGTCTGGAGGGTGAATCAGAAGAAGTAGAAGAAGGAGAAGGAGAAGGTGAAGTCAGGAGGGTGAATCAGAAGAAGCAGAAGAAGGAGAAGGAGAAGATGAAGTCTGGAGGGTGAATCAGAAGAAGCAGAAGAAGGAGAAGGAGAAGGTGAAGTCTGGAGGGTGAATCAGAAGAAGCAGAATAAGGAGAAGGAGAAGGTGAAGTCTGGAGGGTGAATCAGAAGAAGCAGAAGAAGGAGAAGGAGAAGGTGAAGTCTGGAGGGTGAATCAGAAGAAGTAGAAGAAGGAGAAGGAGAAGGTGAAGTCTGGAGAGTGAAGCAGAAGAAGTAGAAGAAGGAGAAGGAGAAGGTGAAGTCAGGAGGGTGAATCAGAAGAAGTAGAAGAAGGAGAAGGAGAAGGTGAAGTCAGGAGGGTGAATCAGAAGAAGCAGAAGAAGGAGAAGGAGAAGGTGAAGTCTGGAGGGTGAATCAGAAGAAGTAGAAGAAGGAGAAGGAGAAGGTGAAGTCTGCAGGGTGAATCAGAAGAAGTAGAAGAAAGAGAACGGGAAGGTGAAGTCTGGAGGGAGAAGCAGAAGAAGTAGAAGAAGGAGAAGGAGAAGGTGAAGTCTGGAGGGTGAATCAGAAGAAGTAGAAGAAGGAGAAGGCGAAGGTAAAGTCTGGAGGGTGAATCAGAAGAAGTAGAAGAAGGAGAAGGAGAAGGTGAAGTCTGGAGGGTGAATCGGAAGAAGCAGAAGAAGGAGAAGGAGAAGGTGAAGTCGGGAGGGTGAATCAGAAGAAGTAGAAGAAGGAGAAGGAGAAGGTCTAGTGTGGAGGGTGAATCAGAAGAAGTAGACGAAGGAGAAGGATAAGGTGAAGTCTGGAGGGTGAATCAGAAGAAGCAGAAGAAGGAGAAGGAGAAGGTGAAGTCTGGAGGGTGGATCAGAAGAGGTAGAAGAAGGATAAGGAGAAGGTGAAGTCTGGAGGGTGAACCAGAAGAAGCAGAAGAAGGAGAAGGAGAAGGTGAAGTCTGGAGGGTGAATCGGAAGAAGCAGAAGAAGGAGAAGGAGAAGGTGAAGTCTGGAGGGTGGATCAGAAGAGGTAGAAGAAGGATAAGGAGAAGGTGAAGTCTGGAGGGTGAACCAGAAGAAGCAGAAGAAGGAGAAGGAGATGGTGAAGTCTGGAGGGTGAATCGGAAGAAGCAGAAGAAGGAGAAGGAGAAGGTGAAGTCTGGAGGGTGAATCAGAAGAAGCTGAAGAAGTAGAAGGAGAAGGTGAAGTCTGGAGGGTGAATCAGAAGAAGTAGAAGAAGGAGAAGGAGAAGGTGAAGTCTGGAGGGTGAATCAGAAGAAGCAGAAGAAGGAGAAGGAGAAGGTGAAGTCTGGAGGGTGAATCAGAAGAAGCAGAAGAAGGAGAAGGAGAAGATGAAGTCTGGAGGGTGAATCAGAAGAAGTAGAAGAAGGAGAAGGAGAAGGTGAGGTCTGGAGGGTGAATCAGAAGAAGCAGAAGAAGGAGAAGGAGAAGGTGAAGTCTGGAGGGTGAATCAGAAGAAGCAGAAGAAGGAGAAGGAGAAGGTGAAGTCTGGAGGGTGAATCAGAAGAAGTAGAAGAAGGAGAAGGAGAAGGTGAAGTCTGGAGGGTGAATCAGAAGAAGTAGAAGAAGGAGAAGGAGAAGGCGAAGTCTGGAGGGTGAATCAGAAGAAGCAGAAGAAGGAGAAGGAGAAGGTGAAGTCTGGAGGGTGAATCAGAAGAAGCAGAAGAAGGAGAAGGGGAAGATGAAGTCTGGAGGGTGAATCAGAAGAAGTAGAAGAAGGAGAAGGAGAAGGTGAAGTCTGGAGGGTGAATCAGCAGAAGCAGAAGAAGGAGAAGGAGAAGGTGAAGTCTGGAGGGTGAATCAGAAGAAGCAGAAGAAGGAGAAGGAGAAGGTGAAGTCTGGAGGGTGAATCAGAAGAAGCAGAATAAGGAGAAGGAGAATGTGAAGTCTGGAGGGTGAATCAGAAGATGCAGAAGAAGGAGAAGGAGAAGGTGAAGTCTGGAGGGTGAATCAGAAGAAATAGAAGAAGGAGAAGGAGAAGGTGAAGTCTGGAGGGTGAAGCAGAAGAAGTAGAAGAAGGAGAAGGAGAAGGTGAAGTCAGGAGGGTGAATCAGAAGAAGTAGAAGAAGGAGAAGGAGAAGGTGAAGTCAGGAGGGTGAATCAGAAGAAGCAGAAGAAGGAGAAGGAGAAGGTGAAGTCTGGAGGGTGAATCAGAAGAATCAGACGAAGGAGAAGGAGAAGGTGAAGTCTGGAGGGTGAATCAGAAGAAGCAGAAGAAAGAGAAGGAGAAGGTGAAGTCTGGAGGGTGAAGCAGAAGAAGCAGAAGAAGGAGAAGGAGAAGGTGAAGATTGGAGGGTGAATCAGAAGAAGTAGAAGAAGGAGAAGGAGAAGGTGAAGTCTGGAGGGTGAATCAGAAGAAGTAGAAGAAGGAGAAGGAGAAGGTGAAGTCTGGAGGGTGAATCAGAAGAAGCAGAAGAAGGAGAAGTAGAAGATGAAGTCTGGAGCGTGAATCAGAAGAAGCAGAAGAAGGAGAAGGAGAAGATGAAGTCTGGAGGGTGAATCAGAAGAAGTAGAAGAAGGAGAAGGAGAAGGTGAGGTCTGGAGGGTGAATCAGAAGAAGCAGAAGAAGGAGAAGGAGAAGGTGAAGTCTGGAGGGTGAATCAGAAGAAGCAGAAGCAGGAGAAGGAGAAGGTGAAGTCTGGAGGGTGAATCAGAAGAAGCAGAAGAAGGAGAAGGAGAAGGTGAAGTCAGGAGGGTGAATCAGAAGAAGCAGAAGAAGGAGAAGGAGAAGGTGAAGTTAGGAGGGTGAATCAGAAGAAGCAGAATAAGGAGAAGGAGAAGTTGAGGTCAGGGGGGTGAAGCAGAAGAAGTAGAAGAAGGAGAAGGAGAAGGTGAAGTCAGGAGGGTGAAGCAGAAGAAGCAGAAGAAGGAGAAGGAGAAGGTGAAGTCAGGAGGGTGAAGCAGAAGAAGCAGAAGAAGGAGATGGAGACGGTGAAGTCTGGAGGGTGCAGCAGAAGAAGCAGAAGAAGGAGAAGGAGAAGGTGAAGTCCTAAGGGTGAAGCAGAAGAAGCAGAAGAAGGAGAAGGAGAAGGTGAAGTCTGGAGGGTGAATCAGAAGAAGTAGAAGAAGGAGAAGGAGAAGATGAAGTCAGGAGGGTGAAGCAGAAGAAGCAGAAGAAGGAGAAGGAGAAGGTGAAATCTGGAGGGAGAAGCAGAAGAAGCAGAAGAAGGAGAAGGAGAAGGAGAAGTCTGGAGGGTGAAGCAGAAGAAGCAGAAGAAGGAAAAGGGGAAGGTGAAGTCTGGAGGGTGAATCAGAAGAAGTAGTAGAAGGAGAAGGAGAAGGTGAAGTAAGGAGGGTGAAGCAGAAGAAGCAGAAGAAGGAGAAGGAGAAGGTGAAGTCTGGAGGGTGAAGCAGAAGAAGGAGAAGGAGAAGGTGAAGTCTGGAGGGTGAAGCAGAAGAAGCAGAAGAAGGAGAAGGACAAGGTGAAGTCAGGAGGGTGAATCAGAAGAAGTAGAAGAAGGAAAAGGAGAAGGTGAAGTCTGGAGGGTGAATCAAAAGAAGTAGAAGAAGGAGAAGGAGAAGGTGAAGTCTGGAGGGTGAATCAGAAGAAGTGGAAGAAGGAGAAGGAGAAGTTGAAGTCTGGAGGGTGAAGCAGAAGAAGCAGAAGAAGGAGAAGGAGAAGGTGAAGTCTGGAGGGTGAATCAGAAGAAGTAGAAGAAGGAGAAGGAGAAGGTGAAGTCTGGAGGGTGAAGCAGAAGAAGCAGAAGAAGGAGAAGGAGAAGGTGAAGTCTGGAGGGTGAATCAGAAGAAGTAGAAGAAGGAGAAGGAGAAGGTGAAGTCAGGAGGGTGAATCAGAAGAAGCAGAAGAAGGAGAAGGAGAAGATGAAGTCTGGAGGGTGAATCAGAAGAAGCAGAAGAAGGAGAAGGAGAAGGTGAAGTCTGGAGGGTGAATCAGAAGAAGCAGAATAAGGAGAAGGAGAAGGTGAAGTCTGGAGGGTGAATCAGAAGAAGCAGAAGAAGGAGAAGGAGAAGGTGAAGTCTGGAGGGTGAATCAGAAGAAGTAGAAGAAGGAGAAGGAGAAGGTGAAGTCTGGAGAGTGAAGCAGAAGAAGTAGAAGAAGGAGAAGGAGAAGGTGAAGTCAGGAGGGTGAATCAGAAGAAGTAGAAGAAGGAGAAGGAGAAGGTGAAGTCAGGAGGGTGAATCAGAAGAAGCAGAAGAAGGAGAAGGAGAAGGTGAAGTCTGGAGGGTGAATCAGAAGAAGTAGAAGAAGGAGAAGGAGAAGGTGAAGTCTGCAGGGTGAATCAGAAGAAGTAGAAGAAGGAGAAGGAGAAGGTGAAGTCTGGAGGGTGAATCAGAAGAAGCAGAAGAAGGAGAACGGGAAGGTGAAGTCTGGAGGGAGAAGCAGAAGAAGTAGAAGAAGGAGAAGGAGAAGGTGAAGTCTGGAGGATGAATCAGAAGAAGTAGAAGAAGGAGAAGGCGAAGGTAAAGTCTGGAGGGTGAATCAGAAGAAGTAGAAGAAGGAGAAGGAGAAGGTGAAGTCTGGAGGGTGAATCGGAAGAAGCAGAAGAAGGAGAAGGAGAAGGTGAAGTCGGGAGGGTGAATCAGAAGAAGTAGAAGAAGGAGAAGGAGAAGGTGTAGTGTGGAGGGTGAATCAGAAGAAGTAGACGAAGGAGAAGGAGAAGGTGAAGTCTGGAGGGTGAATCAGAAGAAGCAGAAGAAGGAGAAGGAGAAGGTGAAGTCTGGAGGGTGGATCAGAAGAGGTAGAAGAAGGATAAGGAGAAGGTGAAGTCTGGAGGGTGAACCAGAAGAAGCAGAAGAAGGAGAAGGAGAAGGTGAAGTCTGGAGGGTGAATCGGAAGAAGCAGAAGAAGGAGAAGGAGAAGGTGAAGTCTGGAGGGTGAATCAGAAGAAGCAGAAGAAGTAGAAGGAGAAGGTGAAGTCTGGAGGGTGAATCAGAAGAAGTAGAAGAAGGAGAAGGAGAAGGTGAAGTCTGGAGGGTGAATCAGAAGAAGCAGAAGAAGGAGAAGGAGAAGGTGAAGTCTGGAGGGTGAATCAGAAGAAGCAGAAGAAGGAGAAGGAGAAGATGAAGTCTGGAGGGTGAATCAGAAGAAGTAGAAGAAGGAGAAGGAGAAGGTGAGGTCTGGAGGGTGAATCAGAAGAAGCAGAAGAAGGAGAAGGAGAAGGTGAAGTCTGGAGGGTGAATCAGAAGAAGCAGAAGAAGGAGAAGGAGAAGATGAAGTCTGGAGGGTGAATCAGAAGAAGTAGAAGAAGGAGAAGGAGAAGGTGAGGTCTGGAGGGTGAATCAGAAGAAGCAGAAGAAGGAGAAGCAGAAGGTGAAGTCTGGAGGGTGAATCAGAAGAAGTAGAAGAAGGAGAAGGAGAAGGCGAAGTCTGGAGGGTGAATCAGAAGAAGCAGAAGAAGGAGAAGGAGAAGGTGAAGTCTGGAGGGTGAATCAGAAGAAGCAGAAGAAGGAGAAGGAGAAGATGAAGTCTGGAGGGTGAATCAGAAGAAGCAGAAGAAGGAGAAGGAGAAGGTGAAGTCTGGAGGGTGAATCAGCAGAAGCAGAAGAAGGAGAAGGAGAAGGTGAAGTCTGGAGGGTGAATCAGAAGAAGCAGAAGAAGGAGAAGGAGAAGGTGAAGTCTGGAGGGTGAATCAGAAGAAGCAGAATAAGGAGAAGGAGAATGTGAAGTCTGGAGGGTGAATCAGAAGATGCAGAAGAAGGAGAAGGAGTAGGTGAAGTCTGGAGGGTGAATCAGAAGAAGTAGAAGAAGGAGAAGGAGAAGGTGAAGTCTGGAGGGTGAAGCAGAAGAAGTAGAAGAAGGAGAAGGAGAAGGTGAAGTCAGGAGGGTGAATCAGAAGAAGTAGAAGAAGGAGAAGGAGAAGGTGAAGTCAGTAGGGTGAATCAGAAGAAGCAGAAGAAGGAGAAGGAGAAGGTGAAGTCTGGAGGGTGAATCAGAAGAATCAGACGAAGGAGAAGGAGAAGGTGATGTCTGGAGGGTGAATCAGAAGAAGCAGAAGAAAGAGAAGGAGAAGGTGAAGTCTGGAGGGTGAAGCAGAAGAAGCAGAAGAAGGAGAAGGAGAAGGTGAAGATTGGAGGGTGAATCAGAAGAAGTAGAAGAAGGAGAAGGAGAAGTTGAAGTCTGGAGGGTGAATCAGAAGAAGTAGAAGAAGGAGAAGGAGAAGGTGAAGTCTGGAGGGTGAATCAGAAGAAGCAGAAGAAGGAGAAGTAGAAGATGAAGTCTGGAGCGTGAATCAGAAGAAGCAGAAGAAGGAGAAGGAGAAGATGAAGTCTGGAGGGTGAATCAGAAGAAGTAGAAGAAGGAGAAGGAGAAGGTGAGGTCTGGAGGGTGAATCAGAAGAAGCAGAAGAAGGAGAAGGAGAAGGTGAAGTCTGGAGGGTGAATCAGAAGAAGCAGAAGCAGGAGAAGGAGAAGGTGAAGTCTGGAGGGTGAATCAGAAGAAGCAGAAGAAGGAGAAGGAGAAGGTGAAGTCAGGAGGGTGAATCAGAAGAAGCAGAAGAAGGAGAAGGAGAAGGTGAAGTTAGGAGGGTGAATCAGAAGAAGCAGAAGAAGGAGAAGGAGAAGTTGAGGTCAGGGGGGTGAAGCAGAAGAAGTAGAAGAAGGAGAAGGAGAAGGTGAAGTCAGGAGGGTGAAGCAGAAGAAGCAGAAGAAGGAGAAGGAGAAGGTGAAGTCAGGAGGGTGAAGCAGAAGAAGCAGAAGCAGGAGATGGAGACGGTGAAGTCTGGAGGGTGCAGCAGAAGAAGCAGAAGAAGGAGAAGGAGAAGGTGAAGTGCTAAGGGTGAAGCAGAAGAAGCAGAAGAAGGAGAAGGAGAAGGTGAAGTCTGGAGGGTGAATCAGAAGAAGTAGAAGAAGGAGAAGGAGAAGGTGAAGTCAGGAGGGTGAAGCAGAAGAAGCAGAAGAAGGAGAAGGAGAAGGTGAAATCTGGAGGGTAAAGCAGAAGAAGCAGAAGAAGGAGAAGGAGAAGGTGAAGTCTGGAGGGTGAAGCAGAAGAAGCAGAAGAAGGAAAAGGAGAAGGTGAAGTCTGGAGGGTGAATCAGAAGAAGTAGAAGAAGGAGAAGGAGAAGGTGAAGTAAGGAGGGTGAAGCAGAAGAAGCAGAAGAAGGAGAAGGAGAAGGTGAAGTCTGGAGGGTGAAGCAGAAGAAGGAGAAGGAGAAGGTGAAGTCTGGAGGGTGAAGCAGAAGAAGCAGAAGAAGGAGAAGGACAAGGTGAAGTCAGGAGGGTGAATCAGAAGAAGTAGAAGAAGGAAAAGGAGAAGGTGAAGTCTGGAGGGTGAATCAGAAGAAGTAGAAGAAGGAGAAGGAGAAGGTGAAGTCTGGAGGGTGAATCAGAAGAAGTGGAAGAAGGAGAAGGAGAAGGTGAAGTCTGGAGGGTGAAGCAGAAGAAGCAGAAGAAGGAGAAGGAGAAGGTGAAGTCTGGAGGGTGAATCAGAAGAAGTAGAAGAAGGAGAAGGAGAAGGTGAAGTCTGGAGGGTGAAGCAGAAGAAGCAGAAGAAGGAGAAGGAGAAGGTGAAGTCTGGAGGGTGAATCAGAAGAAGTAGAAGAAGGAGAAGGAGAAGGTGAAGTCAGGAGGGTGAATCAGAAGAAGCAGAAGAAGGAGAAGGAGAAGAAGAAATCTGGAGGGTGAATCAGAAGAAGCAGAAGAAGGAGAAGGAGAAGGTGAAGTCTGGAGGGTGAATCAGAAGAAGCAGAATAAGGAGAAGGAGAAGGTGAAGTCTGGAGGGTGAATCAGAAGAAGCAGAAGAAGGAGAAGGAGAAGGTGAAGTCTGGAGGGTGAATCAGAAGCAGTAGAAGAAGGAGAAGGAGAAGGTGAAGTCTGGAGAGTGAATCAGAAGAAGCAGAAGAAAGAGAAGGAGAAGGTGAAGTCTGGAGGGTGAAGCAGAAGAAGCAGAAGAAGGAGAAGGAGAAGGTGAAGATTGGAGGGTGAATCAGAAGAAGTAGAAGAAGGAGAAGGAGAAGTTGAAGTCTGGAGGGTGAATCAGAAGAAGTAGAAGAAGGAGAAGGAGAAGGTGAAGTCTGGAGGGTGAATCAGAAGAAGCAGAAGAAGGAGAAGTAGAAGATGAAGTCTGGAGCGTGAATCAGAAGAAGCAGAAGAAGGAGAAGGAGAAGATGAAGTCTGGAGGGTGAATCAGAAGAAGTAGAAGAAGGAGAAGGAGAAGGTGAGGTCTGGAGGGTGAATCAGAAGAAGCAGAAGAAGGAGAAGGAGAAGGTGAAGTCTGGAGGGTGAATCAGAAGAAGCAGAAGCAGGAGAAGGAGAAGGTGAAGTCTGGAGGGTGAATCAGAAGAAGCAGAAGAAGGAGAAGGAGAAGGTGAAGTCAGGAGGGTGAATCAGAAGAAGCAGAAGAAGGAGAAGGAGAAGGTGAAGTTAGGAGGGTGAATCAGAAGAAGCAGAAGAAGGAGAAGGAGAAGTTGAGGTCAGGGGGGTGAAGCAGAAGAAGTAGAAGAAGGAGAAGGAGAAGGTGAAGTCAGGAGGGTGAAGCAGAAGAAGCAGAAGAAGGAGAAGGAGAAGGTGAAGTCAGGAGGGTGAAGCAGAAGAAGCAGAAGCAGGAGATGGAGACGGTGAAGTCTGGAGGGTGCAGCAGAAGAAGCAGAAGAAGGAGAAGGAGAAGGTGAAGTGCTAAGGGTGAAGCAGAAGAAGCAGAAGAAGGAGAAGGAGAAGGTGAAGTCTGGAGGGTGAATCAGAAGAAGTAGAAGAAGGAGAAGGAGAAGGTGAAGTCAGGAGGGTGAAGCAGAAGAAGCAGAAGAAGGAGAAGGAGAAGGTGAAATCTGGAGGGTAAAGCAGAAGAAGCAGAAGAAGGAGAAGGAGAAGGTGAAGTCTGGAGGGTGAAGCAGAAGAAGCAGAAGAAGGAAAAGGAGAAGGTGAAGTCTGGAGGGTGAATCAGAAGAAGTAGAAGAAGGAGAAGGAGAAGGTGAAGTAAGGAGGGTGAAGCAGAAGAAGCAGAAGAAGGAGAAGGAGAAGGTGAAGTCTGGAGGGTGAAGCAGAAGAAGGAGAAGGAGAAGGTGAAGTCTGGAGGGTGAAGCAGAAGAAGCAGAAGAAGGAGAAGGACAAGGTGAAGTCAGGAGGGTGAATCAGAAGAAGTAGAAGAAGGAAAAGGAGAAGGTGAAGTCTGGAGGGTGAATCAGAAGAAGTAGAAGAAGGAGAAGGAGAAGGTGAAGTCTGGAGGGTGAATCAGAAGAAGTGGAAGAAGGAGAAGGAGAAGGTGAAGTCTGGAGGGTGAAGCAGAAGAAGCAGAAGAAGGAGAAGGAGAAGGTGAAGTCTGGAGGGTGAATCAGAAGAAGTAGAAGAAGGAGAAGGAGAAGGTGAAGTCTGGAGGGTGAAGCAGAAGAAGCAGAAGAAGGAGAAGGAGAAGGTGAAGTCTGGAGGGTGAATCAGAAGAAGTAGAAGAAGGAGAAGGAGAAGGTGAAGTCAGGAGGGTGAATCAGAAGAAGCAGAAGAAGGAGAAGGAGAAGAAGAAATCTGGAGGGTGAATCAGAAGAAGCAGAAGAAGGAGAAGGAGAAGGTGAAGTCTGGAGGGTGAATCAGAAGAAGCAGAATAAGGAGAAGGAGAAGGTGAAGTCTGGAGGGTGAATCAGAAGAAGCAGAAGAAGGAGAAGGAGAAGGTGAAGTCTGGAGGGTGAATCAGAAGCAGTAGAAGAAGGAGAAGGAGAAGGTGAAGTCTGGAGAGTGAAGCAGAAGAAGTAGAAGAAGGAGAAGGAGAAGGTGAAGTCAGGAGGGTGAATCAGAAGAAGCAGAAGCAGGAGAAGGAGAAGGTGAAGTCTGGAGGGTGAATCAGAAGAAGCAGAAGAAGGAGAAGGAGAAGGTGAAATCTGGAGGGTGAAGCAGAAGAAGCAGAAGAAGGAGAAGGAGAAGGTGAAGTCTGGAGGGTGAAGCAGAAGAAGCAGAAGAAGGAAAAGGAGAAGGTGAAGTCTGGAGGGTGAATCAGAAGAAGTAGAAGAAGGAGAAGGAGAAGGTGAAGTAAGGAGGGTGAAGCAGAAGAAGCAGAAGAAGGAGAAGGAGAAGGTGAAGTCTGGAGGGTGAAGCAGAAGAAGGAGAAGGAGAAGGTGAAGTCTGGAGGGTGAAGCAGAAGAAGCAGAAGAAGGAGAAGGACAAGGTGAAGTCAGGAGGGTGAATCAGAAGAAGTAGAAGAAGGAAAAGGAGAAGGTGAAGTCTGGAGGGTGAATCAGAAGAAGTAGAAGAAGGAGAAGGAGAAGGTGAAGTCTGGAGGGTGAATCAGAAGAAGTGGAAGAAGGAGAAGGAGAAGGTGAAGTCTGGAGGGTGAAGCAGAAGAAGCAGAAGAAGGAGAAGGAGAAGGTGAAGTCTGGAGGGTGAATCAGAAGAAGTAGAAGAAGGAGAAGGAGAAGGTGAAGTCTGGAGGGTGAAGCAGAAGAAGCAGAAGAAGGAGAAGGAGAAGGTGAAGTCTGGAGGGTGAATCAGAAGAAGTAGAAGAAGGAGAAGGAGAAGGTGAAGTCAGGAGGGTGAATCAGAAGAAGCAGAAGAAGGAGAAGGAGAAGATGAAGTCTGGAGGGTGAATCAGAAGAAGCAGAAGAAGGAGAAGGAGAAGGTGAAGTCTGGAGGGTGAATCAGAAGAAGCAGAATAAGGAGAAGGAGAAGGTGAAGTCTGGAGGGTGAATCAGAAGAAGCAGAAGAAGGAGAAGGAGAAGGTGAAGTCTGGAGGGTGAATCAGAAGAAGTAGAAGAAGGAGAAGGAGAAGGTGAAGTCTGGAGAGTGAAGCAGAAGAAGTAGAAGAAGGAGAAGGAGAAGGTGAAGTCAGGAGGGTGAATCAGAAGAAGTAGAAGAAGGAGAAGGAGAAGGTGAAGTCAGGAGGGTGAATCAGAAGAAGCAGAAGAAGGAGAAGGAGAAGGTGAAGTCTGGAGGGTGAATCAGAAGAAGTAGAAGAAGGAGAAGGAGAAGGTGAAGTCTGCAGGGTGAATCAGAAGAAGTAGAAGAAAGAGAAGGAGAAGGTGAAGTCTGGAGGGTGAATCAGAAGAAGCAGAAGAAGGAGAACGGGAAGGTGAAGTCTGGAGGGAGAAGCAGAAGAAGTAGAAGAAGGAGAAGGAGAAGGTGAAGTCTGGAGGGTGAATCAGAAGAAGTAGAAGAAGGAGAAGGCGAAGGTAAAGTCTGGAGGGTGAATCAGAAGAAGTAGAAGAAGGAGAAGGAGAAGGTGAAGTCTGGAGGGTGAATCGGAAGAAGCAGAAGAAGGAGAAGGAGAAGGTGAAGTCGGGAGGGTGAATCAGAAGAAGTAGAAGAAGGAGAAGGAGAAGGTGTAGTGTGGAGGGTGAATCAGAAGAAGTAGACGAAGGAGAAGGATAAGGTGAAGTCTGGAGGGTGAATCAGAAGAAGCAGAAGAAGGAGAAGGAGAAGGTGAAGTCTGGAGGGTGGATCAGAAGAGGTAGAAGAAGGATAAGGAGAAGGTGAAGTCTGGAGGGTGAACCAGAAGAAGCAGAAGAAGGAGAAGGAGAAGGTGAAGTCTGGAGGGTGAATCGGAAGAAGCAGAAAAAGGAGAAGGAGAAGGTGAAGTCTGGAGGGTGGATCAGAAGAGGTAGAAGAAGGATAAGGAGAAGGTGAAGTCTGGAGGGTGAACCAGAAGAAGCAGAAGAAGGAGAAGGAGATGGTGAAGTCTGGAGGGTGAATCGGAAGAAGCAGAAGAAGGAGAAGGAGAAGGTGAAGTCTGGAGGGTGAATCAGAAGAAGCAGAAGAAGTAGAAGGAGAAGGTGAAGTCTGGAGGGTGAATCAGAAGAAGTAGAAGAAGGAGAAGGAGAAGGTGAAGTCTGGAGGGTGAATCAGAAGAAGCAGAAGAAGGAGAAGGAGAAGGTGAAGTCTGGAGGGTGAATCAGAAGAAGCAGAAGAAGGAGAAGGAGAAGATGAAGTCTGGAGGGTGAATCAGAAGAAGTAGAAGAAGGAGAAGGAGAAGGTGAGGTCTGGAGGGTGAATCAGAAGAAGCAGAAGAAGGAGAAGGAGAAGGTGAAGTCTGGAGGGTTAATCAGAAGAAGCAGAAGAAGGAGAAGGAGAAGATGAAGTCTGGAGGGTGAATCAGAAGAAGTAGAAGAAGGAGAAGGAGAAGGTGAGGTCTGGAGGGTGAATCAGAAGAAGCAGAAGAAGGAGAAGGAGAAGGTGAAGTCTGAAGGGTGAATCAGAAGAAGCAGAAGAAGGAGAAGGAGAAGGAGAAGTCTGGACGGTGAATCAGAAGAAGCAGAAGGAGGAGAAGGAGAAGGTGAAGTCTGGAGGGTGAATCAGAAGAAGTAGAAGAAGGAGAAGGAGAAGGTGAAGTCTGGAGGGTGAATCAGAAGAAGTAGAAGAAGGAGAAGGAGAAGGCGAAGTCTGGAGGGTGAATCAGAAGAAGCAGACGAAGGAGAAGGAGAAGGTGAAGTCTGGAGGGTGAATCAGAAGAAGCAGAAGAAGGAGAAGGAGAAGATGAAGTCTGGAGGATGAATCAGAAGAAGTAGAAGAAGGAGAAGGAGAAGGTGAAGTCTGGAGGGTGAATCAGCAGAAGCAGAAGAAGGAGAAGGAGAAGGTGAAGTCTGGAGGGTGAATCAGAAGAAGCAGAAGAAGGAGAAGGAGAAGGTGAAGTCTGGAGGGTGAATCAGAAGAAGCAGAATAAGGAGAAGGAGAATGTGAAGTCTGGAGGGTGAATCAGAAGATGCAGAAGAAGGAGAAGGAGAAGGTGAAGTCTGGAGGGTGAATCAGAAGAAGTAGAAGAAGGAGAAGGAGAAGGTGAAGTCTGGAGGGTGAAGCAGAAGAAGTAGAAGAAGGAGAAGGAGAAGGTGAAGTCAGGAGGGTGAATCAGAAGAAGTAGAAGAAGGAGAAGGAGAAGGTGAAGTCAGGAGGGTGAATCAGAAGAAGCAGAAGAAGGAGAAGGAGAAGGTGAAGTCTGGAGGGTGAATCAGAAGAATCAGACGAAGGAGAAGGAGAAGGTGAAGTCTGGAGGGTGAATCAGAAGAAGCAGAAGAAAGAGAAGGAGAAGGTGAAGTCTGGAGGGTGAAGCAGAAGAAGCAGAAGAAGGAGAAGGAGAAGGTGAAGATTGGAGGGTGAATCAGAAGAAGTAGAAGAAGGAGAAGGAGAAGGTGAAGTCTGGAGGGTGAATCAGAAGAAGTAGAAGAAGGAGAAGGAGAAGGTGAAGTCTGGAGGGTGAATCAGAAGAAGCAGAAGAAGGAGAAGTAGAAGATGAAGTCTGGAGCGTGAATCAGAAGAAGCAGAAGAAGGAGAAGGAGAAGATGAAGTCTGGAGGGTGAATCAGAAGAAGTAGAAGAAGGAGAAGGAGAAGGTGAGGTCTGGAGGGTGAATCAGAAGAAGCAGAAGAAGGAGAAGGAGAAGGTGAAGTCTGGAGGGTGAATCAGAAGAAGCAGAAGCAGGAGAAGGAGAAGGTGAAGTCTGGAGGGTGAATCAGAAGAAGCAGAAGAAGGAGAAGGAGAAGCTGAAGTCAGGAGGGTGAATCAGAAGAAGCAGAAGAAGGAGAAGGAGAAGGTGAAGTTAGGAGGGTGAATCAGAAGAAGCAGAAGAAGGAGAAGGAGAAGTTGAGGTCAGGGGGGTGAAGCAGAAGAAGTAGAAGAAGGAGAAGGAGAAGGTGAAGTCAGGAGGGTGAAGCAGAAGAAGCAGAAGAAGGAGAAGGAGAAGGTGAAGTCAGGAGGGTGAAGCAGAAGAAGCAGAAGAAGGAGATGGAGACGGTGAAGTCTGGAGGGTGCAGCAGAAGAAGCAGAAGAAGGAGAAGGAGAAGGTGAAGTCCTAAGGGTGAAGCAGAAGAAGCAGAAGAAGGAGAAGGAGAAGGTGAAGTCTGGAGGGTGAATCAGAAGAAGTAGAAGAAGGAGAAGGAGAAGGTGAAGTCAGGAGGGTGAAGCAGAAGAAGCAGAAGAAGGAGAAGGAGAAGGTGAAATCTGGAGGGTGAAGCAGAAGAAGCAGAAGAAGGAGAAGGAGAAGGAGAAGTCTGGAGGGTGAAGCAGAAGAAGCAGAAGAAGGAAAAGGAGAAGGTGAAGTCTGGAGGGTGAATCAGAAGAAGTAGAAGAAGGAGAAGGAGAAGGTGAAGTAAGGAGGGTGAAGCAGAAGAAGCAGAAGAAGGAGAAGGAGAAGGTGAAGTCTGGAGGGTGAAGCAGAAGAAGGAGAAGGAGAAGGTGAAGTCTGGAGGGTGAAGCAGAAGAAGCAGAAGAAGGAGAAGGACAAGGTGAAGTCAGGAGGGTGAATCAGAAGAAGTAGAAGAAGGAAAAGGAGAAGGTGAAGTCTGGAGGGTGAATCAGAAGAAGTAGAAGAAGGAGAAGGAGAAGGTGAAGTCTGGAGGGTGAATCAGAAGAAGTGGAAGAAGGAGAAGGAGAAGGTGAAGTCTGGAGGGTGAAGCAGAAGAAGCAGAAGAAGGAGAAGGAGAAGGTGAAGTCTGGAGGGTGAATCAGAAGAAGTAGAAGAAGGAGAAGGAGAAGGTGAAGTCTGGAGGGTGAAGCAGAAGAAGCAGAAGAAGGAGAAGGAGAAGGTGAAGTCTGGAGGGTGAATCAGAAGAAGTAGAAGAAGGAGAAGGAGAAGGTGAAGTCAGGAGGGTGAATCAGAAGAAGCAGAAGAAGGAGAAGGAGAAGATGAAGTCTGGAGGGTGAATCAGAAGAAGCAGAAGAAGGAGAAGGAGAAGGTGAAGTCTGGAGGGTGAATCAGAAGAAGCAGAATAAGGAGAAGGAGAAGGTGAAGTCTGGAGGGTGAATCAGAAGAAGCAGAAGAAGGAGAAGGAGAAGGTGAAGTCTGGAGGGTGAATCAGAAGAAGTAGAAGAAGGAGAAGGAGAAGGTGAAGTCTGGAGAGTGAAGCAGAAGAAGTAGAAGAAGGAGAAGGAGAAGGTGAAGTCAGGAGGGTGAATCAGAAGAAGTAGAAGAAGGAGAAGGAGAAGGTGAAGTCAGGAGGGTGAATCAGAAGAAGCAGAAGAAGGAGAAGGAGAAGGTGAAGTCTGGAGGGTGAATCAGAAGAAGTAGAAGAAGGAGAAGGAGAAGGTGAAGTCTGCAGGGTGAATCAGAAGAAGTAGAAGAAGGAGAAGGAGAAGGTGAAGTCTGGAGGGTGAATCAGAAGAAGCAGAAGAAGGAGAACGGGAAGGTGAAGTCTGGAGGGTGAATCAGAAGAAGCAGAAGAAGGAGAAGGAGAAGATGAAGTCTGGAGGGTGAATCAGAAGAAGTAGAAGAAGGAGAAGGAGAAGGTGAGGTCTGGAGGGTGAATCAGAAGAAGCAGAAGAAGGAGAAGGAGAAGATGAAGTCTGGAGGGTGAATCAGAAGAAGTAGAAGAAGGAGAAGGAGAAGGTGAGGTCTGGAGGGTGAATCAGAAGAAGCAGAAGAAGGAGAAGGAGAAGGTGAAGTCTGGAGGGTGAATCAGAAGAAGCAGAAGAAGGAGAAGGAGAAGATGAAGTCTGGAGGGTGAATCAGAAGAAGTAGAAGAAGGAGAAGGAGAAGGTGAGGTCTGGAGGGTGAATCAGAAGAAGCAGAAGAAGGAGAAGGAGAAGGTGAAGTCTGAAGGGTGAATCAGAAGAAGCAGAAGAAGGAGAAGGAGAAGGTGAAGTCTGGAGGGTGAATCAGAAGAAGCAGAAGGAGGAGAAGGAGAAGGTGAAGTCTGGAGGGTGAATCAGAAGAAGTAGAAGAAGGAGAAGGAGAAGGTGAAGTCTGGAGGGTGAATCAGAAGAAGTAGAAGAAGGAGAAGGAGAAGGCGAAGTCTGGAGGGTGAATCAGAAGAAGCAGACGAAGGAGAAGGAGAAGGTGAAGTCTGGAGGGTGAATCAGAAGAAGCAGAAGAAGGAGAAGGAGAAGATGAAGTCTGGAGGATGAATCAGAAGAAGTAGAAGGAGAAGGAGAAGGTGAAGTCTGGAGGGTGAATCAGCAGAAGCAGAAGAAGGAGAAGGAGAAGGTGAAGTCTGGAGGGTGAATCAGAAGAAGCAGAAGAAGGAGAAGGAGAAGGTGAAGTCTGGAGGGTGAATCAGAAGAAGCAGAATAAGGAGAAGGAGAATGTGAAGTCTGGAGGGTGAATCAGAAGATGCAGAAGAAGGAGAAGGAGAAGGTGAAGTCTGGAGGGTGAATCAGAAGAAGTAGAAGAAGGAGAAGGAGAAGGTGAAGTCTGGAGGGTGAAGCAGAAGAAGTAGAAGAAGGAGAAGGAGAAGGTGAAGTCAGGAGGGTGAATCAGAAGAAGTAGAAGAAGGAGAAGGAGAAGGTGAAGTCAGGAGGGTGAATCAGAAGAAGCAGAAGAAGGAGAAGGAGAAGGTGAAGTCTGGAGGGTGAATCAGAAGAATCAGACGAAGGAGAAGGAGAAGGTGAAGTCTGGAGGGTGAATCAGAAGAAGCAGAAGAAAGAGAAGGAGAAGGTGAAGTCTGGAGGGTGAAGCAGAAGAAGCAGAAGAAGGAGAAGGAGAAGGTGAAGTCAGGAGGGTGAATCAGAAGAAGTAGAAGAAGGAGAAGGAGAAGGTGAAGTCAGGAGGGTGAATCAGAAGAAGCAGAAGAAGGAGAAGGAGAAGGTGATGTCTGGAGGGTGAATCAGAAGAAGTAGAAGAAGGAGAAGGAGAAGGTGAAGTCTGCAGGGTGAATCAGAAGAAGTAGAAGAAGGAGAAGGAGAAGGTGAAGTCTGGAGGGTGAATCAGAAGAAGCAGAAGAAGGAGAACGGGAAGGTGAAGTCTGGAGGGAGAAGCAGAAGAAGTAGAAGAAGGAGAAGGAGAAGGTGAAGTCTGGAGGGTGAATCAGAAGAAGTAGAAGAAGGAGAAGGCGAAGGTAAAGTCTGGAGGGTGATTCAGAAGAAGTAGAAGAAGGAGAAGGAGAAGGTGAAGTCTGGAGGGTGAATCGGAAGAAGCAGAAGAAGGAGAAGGAGAAGGTGAAGTCGGGAGGGTGAATCAGAAGAAGTAGAAGAAGGAGAAGGAGAAGGTGTAGTGTGGAGGGTGAATCAGAAGAAGTAGACGAAGGAGAAGGAGAAGGTGAAGTCTGGAGGGTGAATCAGAAGAAGCAGAAGAAGGAGAAGGAGAAGGTGAAGTCTGGAGGGTGGATCAGAAGAGGTAGAAGAAGGATAAGGAGAAGGTGAAGTCTGGAGGGTGAACCAGAAGAAGCAGAAGAAGGAGAAGGAGAAGGTGAAGTCTGGAGGGTGAATCAGAAGAAGTAGAAGAAGGAGAAGGAGAAGGTGAAGTCTGGAGGGTGAATCAGAAGAAGCAGAAGAAGGAGAAGTAGAAGATGAAGTCTGGAGCGTGAATCAGAAGAAGCAGAAGAAGGAGAAGGAGAAGATGAAGTCTGGAGGGTGAATCAGAAGAAGTAGAAGAAGGAGAAGGAGAAGGTGAGGTCTGGAGGGTGAATCAGAAGAAGCAGAAGAAGGAGAAGGAGAAGGTGAAGTCTGGAGGGTGAATCAGAAGAAGCAGAAGCAGGAGAAGGAGAAGGTGAAGTCTGGAGGGTGAATCAGAAGAAGCAGAAGAAGGAGAAGGAGAAGCTGAAGTCAGGAGGGTGAATCAGAAGAAGCAGAAGAAGGAGAAGGAGAAGGTGAAGTTAGGAGGGTGAATCAGAAGAAGCAGAAGAAGGAGAAGGAGAAGTTGAGGTCAGGGGGGTGAAGCAGAAGAAGTAGAAGAAGGAGAAGGAGAAGGTGAAGTCAGGAGGGTGAAGCAGAAGAAGCAGAAGAAGGAGAAGGAGAAGGTGAAGTCAGGAGGGTGAAGCAGAAGAAGCAGAAGAAGGAGATGGAGACGGTGAAGTCTGGAGGGTGCAGCAGAAGAAGCAGAAGAAGGAGAAGGAGAAGGTGAAGTCCTAAGGGTGAAGCAGAAGAAGCAGAAGAAGGAGAAGGAGAAGGTGAAGTCTGGAGGGTGAATCAGAAGAAGTAGAAGAAGGAGAAGGAGAAGGTGAAGTCAGGAGGGTGAAGCAGAAGAAGCAGAAGAAGGAGAAGGAGAAGGTGAAATCTGGAGGGGGAAGCAGAAGAAGCAGAAGAAGGAGAAGGAGAAGGAGAAGTCTGGAGGGTGAAGCAGAAGAAGCAGAAGAAGGAAAAGGAGAAGGTGAAGTCTGGAGGGTGAATCAGAAGAAGTAGAAGAATGAGAAGGAGAAGGTGAAGTAAGGAGGGTGAAGCAGAAGAAGCAGAAGAAGGAGAAGGAGAAGGTGAAGACTGGAGGGTGAAGCAGAAGAAGGAGAAGGAGAAGGTGAAGTCTGGAGGGTGAAGCAGAAGAAGCAGAAGAAGGAGAAGGACAAGGTGAAGTCAGGAGGGTGAATCAGAAGAAGTAGAAGAAGGAAAAGGAGAAGGTGAAGTCTGGAGGGTGAATCAGAAGAAGTAGAAGAAGGAGAAGGAGAAGGTGAAGTCTGGAGGGTGAATCAGAAGAAGTGGAAGAAGGAGAAGGAGAAGGTGAAGTCTGGAGGGTGAAGCAGAAGAAGCAGAAGAAGGAGAAGGAGAAGGTGAAGTCTGGAGGGTGAATCAGAAGAAGTAGAAGAAGGAGAAGGAGAAGGTGAAGTCTGGAGGGTGAAGCAGAAGAAGCAGAAGAAGGAGAAGGAGAAGGTGAAGTCTGGAGGGTGAATCAGAAGAAGTAGAAGAAGGAGAAGGAGAAGGTGAAGTCAGGAGGGTGAATCAGAAGAAGCAGAAGAAGGAGAAGGAGAAGATGAAGTCTGGAGGGTGAATCAGAAGAAGCAGAAGAAGGAGAAGGAGAAGGTGAAGTCTGGAGGGTGAATCAGAAGAAGCAGAATAAGGAGAAGGAGAAGGTGAAGTCTGGAGGGTGAATCAGAAGAAGCAGAAGAAGGAGAAGGAGAAGGTGAAGTCTGGAGGGTGAATCAGAAGAAGTAGAAGAAGGAGAAGGAGAAGGTGAAGTCTGGAGAGTGAAGCAGAAGAAGTAGAAGAAGGAGAAGGAGAAGGTGAAGTCAGGAGGGTGAATCAGAAGAAGTAGAAGAAGGAGAAGGAGAAGGTGAAGTCAGGAGGGTGAATCAGAAGAAGCAGAAGAAGGAGAAGGAGAAGGTGAAGTCTGGAGGGTGAATCAGAAGAAGTAGAAGAAGGAGAAGGAGAAGGTGAAGTCTGCAGGGTGAATCAGAAGAAGTAGAAGAAGGAGAAGGAGAAGGTGAAGTCTGGAGGGTGAATCAGAAGAAGCAGAAGAAGGAGAACGGGAAGGTGAAGTCTGGAGGGAGAAGCAGAAGAAGTAGAAGAAGGAGAAGGAGAAGGTGAAGTCTGGAGGGTGAATCAGAAGAAGTAGAAGAAGGAGAAGGCGAAGGTAAAGTCTGGAGGGTGAATCAGAAGAAGTAGAAGAAGGAGAAGGAGAAGGTGAAGTCTGGAGGGTGAATCGGAAGAAGCAGAAGAAGGAGAAGGAGAAGGTGAAGTCGGGAGGGTGTATCAGAAGAAGTAGAAGAAGGAGAAGGAGAAGGTGTAGTGTGGAGGGTGAATCAGAAGAAGTAGACGAAGGAGAAGGAGAAGGTGAAGTCTGGAGGGTGAATCAGAAGAAGCAGAAGAAGGAGAAGGAGAAGGTGAAGTCTGGAGGGTGGATCAGAAGAGGTAGAAGAAGGATAAGGAGAAGGTGAAGTCTGGAGGGTGAACCAGAAGAAGCAGAAGAAGGAGAAGGAGAAGGTGAAGTCTGGAGGGTGAATCGGAAGAAGCAGAAGAAGGAGAAGGAGAAGGTGAAGTCTGGAGGGTGAATCAGAAGAAGCAGAAGAAGTAGAAGGAGAAGGTGAAGTCTGGAGGGTGAATCAGAAGAAGTAGAAGAAGGAGAAGGAGAAGGTGAAGTCTGGAGGGTGAATCAGAAGAAGCAGAAGAAGGAGAAGGAGAAGGTGAAGTCTGGAGGGTGAATCAGAAGAAGCAGAAGAAGGAGAAGGAGAAGATGAAGTCTGGAGGGTGAATCAGAAGAAGTAGAAGAAGGAGAAGGAGAAGGTGAGGTCTGGAGGGTGAATCAGAAGAAGCAGAAGAATGAGAAGGAGAAGGTGAAGTCTGGAGGGTGAATCAGAAGAAGCAGAAGAAGGAGAAGGAGAAGATGAAGTCTGGAGGGTGAATCAAAAGAAGTAGAAGAAGGAGAAGGAGAAGGTGAGGTCTGGAGGGTGATTCAGAAGAAGCAGAAGAAGGAGAAGGAGAAGGTGAAGTCTGAAGGGTGAATCAGAAGAAGCAGAAGAAGGAGAAGGAGAAGGTGAAGTCTGGAGGGTGAATCAGAAGAAGTAGAAGAAGGAGAAGGAGAAGGTGAAGTCTGGAGGGTGAATCAGAAGAAGTAGAAGAAGGAGAAGGAGAAGGCGAAGTCTGGAGGGTGAATCAGAAGAAGCAGCAGAAGGAGAAGGAGAAGGTGAAGTCTGGAGGGTGAATCAGAAGAAGCAGAAGAAGGAGAAGGAGAAGATGAAGTCTGGAGGGTGAATCAGAAGAAGTAGAAGAAGGAGAAGGAGAAGGTGAAGTCTGGAGGGTGAATCAGCAGAAGCAGAAGAAGAAGAAGGAGAAGGTGAAGTCTGGAGGGTGAATCAGAAGAAGCAGAAGAAGGAGAAGGAGAAGGTGAAGTCTGGAGGGTGAATCAGAAGAAGCAGAATAAGGAGAAGGAGAATGTGAAGTCTGGAGGGTGAACCAGAAGATGCAGAAGAAGGAGAAGGAGAAGGTGAAGTCTGGAGGGTGAATCAGAAGAAGTAGAAGAAGGAGAAGGAGAAGGTGAAGTCTGGAGGGTGAAGCAGAAGAAGTAGAAGAAGGAGAAGGAGAAGGTGAAGTCAGGAGGGTGAATCAGAAGAAGTAGAAGAAGGAGAAGGAGAAGGTGAAGTCAGGAGGGTGAATCAGAAGAAGCAGAAGAAGGAGAAGGAGAAGGTGAAGTCTGGAGGGTGAATCAGAAGAATCAGACGAAGGAGAAGGAGAAGGTGAAGTCTGGAGGGTGAATCAGAAGAAGCAGAAGAAAGAGAAGGAGAAGGTGAAGTCTGGAGGGTGAAGCAGAAGAAGCAGAAGAAGGAGAAGGAGAAGGTGAAGATTGGAGGGTGAATCAGAAGAAGTAGAAGAAGGAGAAGGAGAAGGTGAAGTCTGGAGGGTGAATCAGAAGAAGTAGAAGAAGGAGTAGGAGAAGGTGAAGTCTGGAGGGTGAATCAGAAGAAGCAGAAGAAGGAGAAGTAGAAGATGAAGTCTGGAGCGTGAATCAGAAGAAGCAGAAGAAGGAGAAGGAGAAGATGAAGTCTGGAGGGTGAATCAGAAGAAGTAGAAGAAGGAGAAGGAGAAGGTGAAGTCTGGAGGGTGAATCAGAAGAAGCAGAAGCAGGAGAAGGAGAAGGTGAAGTCTGGAGGGTGAATCAGAAGAAGCAGAAGAAGGAGAAGGAGAAGGTGAAGTCAGGAGGGTGAATCAGAAGAAGCAGAAGAAGGAGAAGGAGAAGGTGAAGTTAGGAGGGTGAATCAGAAGAAGCAGAAGAAGGAGAAGGAGAAGTTGAGGTCAGGGGGGTGAAGCAGAAGAAGTAGAAGAAGGAGAAGGAGAAGGTGAAGTCAGGAGGGTGAAGCAGAAGAAGCAGAAGAAGGAGAAGGAGAAGGTGAAGTCAGGAGGGTGAAGCAGAAGAAGCAGAGGAAGGAGATGGAGACGGTGAAGTCTGGAGTGTGCAGCAGAAGAAGCAGAAGAAGGAGAAGGAGAAGGTGAAGTCCTAAGGGTGAAGCAGAAGAAGTAGAAGAAGGAGAAGTAGAAGGTGAAGTCTGGAGGGTGAATCAGAAGAAGTAGAAGAAGGATAAGGAGAAGGTGAAGTCAGGAGGGTGAAGCAGAAGAAGCAGAAGAAGGAGAAGGAGAAGGTGAAATCTGGAGGGTGAAGCAGAAGAAGCAGAAGAAGGAGAAGGAGAAGGTGAAGTCTGGAGGGTGAAGCAGAAGAAGCAGAAGAAGGAAAAGGAGAAGGTGAAGTCTGGAGGGTGAATCAGAAGAAGTAGAAGAAGGAGAAGGAGAAGGTGAAGTAAGGAGTGTGAAGCAGAAGAAGCAGAAGAAGGAGAAGGAGAAGGTGAAGTCTGGAGGGTGAAGCAGAAGAAGGAGAAGGAGAAGGTGAAGTCTGGAGGGTGAAGCAGAAGAAGCAGAAGAAGGAGAAGGACAAGGTGAAGTCAGGAGGGTGAATCAGAAGAAGTAGAAGAAGGAAAAGGAGAAGGTGAAGTCTGGAAGGTGAATCAGAAGAAGTAGAAGAAGGAGAAGGAGAAGGTGAAGTCTGGAGGGTGAATCAGAAGAAGTGGAAGAAGGAGAAGGAGAAGGTGAAGTCTGGAGGGTGAAGCAGAAGAAGCAGAAGAAGGAGAAGGAGAAGGTGAAGTCTGGAGGGTGAATCAGAAGAAGTAGAAGAAGGAGAAGGAGAAGGTGAAGTCTGGAGGGTGAAGCAGAAGAAGCAGAAGAAGGAGAAGGAGAAGGTGAAGTCTGGAGGGTGAATCAGAAGAAGTAGAAGAAGGAGAAGGAGAAGGTGAAGTCAGGAGGGTGAATCAGAAGAAGCAGAAGAAGGAGAAGGAGAAGATGAAGTCTGGAGGGTGAATCAGAAGAAGCAGAAGAAGGAGAAGGAGAAGGTGAAGTCTGGAGGGTGAATCAGAAGAAGCAGAATAAGGAGAAGGAGAAGGTGAAGTCTGGAGGGTGAATCAGAAGAAGTAGAAGAAGGAGAAGGATAAGGTGAAGTCTGGAGAGTGAAGCAGAAGAAGTAGAAGAAGGAAAAGGAGAAGGTGAAGTCAGGAGGGTGAATCAGATGAAGTAGAAGAAGGAGAAGGAGAAGGTGAAGTCAGGAGGGTGAATCAGAAGAAGCAGAAGAATGAGAAGGAGAAGGTGAAGTCTGGAGGGTGAATCTGAAGAATCAGACGAAGGAGAAGGAGAAGGTGAAGTCTGGAGGGTTAATCAGAAGAAGCAGAAGAAAGAGAAGGAGAAGGTGAAGTCTGGAGGGTGAAGCAGAAGAAGCAGAAGAAGGAGAAGAAGGTGAAGACTGGAGGGTGAATCAGAAGAAGGAGAAGAAGGAGAAGGAGAAGGTGAAGTCTGGAGGGTGAATCAGAAAAAGTAGAAGAAGGAGAAGGAGATGGTGAAGTCTGGAGGGTGAATCAGAAGAAGCAGAAGAAGGAGAAGTAGAAGATGAAGTCTGGAGCGTGAATCAGAAGAAGCAGAAGAAGGAGAAGGAGAAGATGAAGTCTGGAGGGTGAATCAGAAGAAGTAGAAGAAGGAGAAGGAGAAGGTGAGGTCTGGAGGGTGAATCAGAAGAAGCAGAAGAAGGAGAAGGAGAAGGTGAAGTCTGGAGGGTGAATCAGAAGAAGCAGAAGAAGGAGAAGGAGAAGGTGAAGTCTGGAGGGTGAATCAGAAGAAGCAGAAGAAGGAGAAGGAGAAGGTGAAGTCAGGGGGGTGAAGCAGAAGAAGTAGAAGAAGGAGAAGGAGAAGGTGAAGACAGGAGGGTGAAGCATCAGAAGCAGAAGAAGTAGATGGAGACGGTGAAGCCTGGAGGGCGCAGCAGAAGAAGCAGAAGAAGGAGAAGGAGAAGGTGAAGTCCTAAGGGTGAAGCAGAAGAAGCAGAAGAAGGAGAAGGAGAAGGTGAAGTCTGGAGGGTGAATCAGAAGAAGTAGAAGAAGGAGAAGGAGAAGGTGAAGTCAGGAGGGTGAAGCAGAAGAAGCAGAAGAAGGAGAAGGAGAAGGTGAAATCTGGAGGGTGAAGCAGAAGAAGCAGAAGAAGGAGAAGGAAAAGGTGAAGTCTGGAGGGCGAAGCAGAAGAAGCAGAAGAAGGAGAAGGAGAAGGTGAAGTCTGGAGGGTGAAGCAGAAGAAGCAGAAGAAGGAGAAGGAGAAGGTGAAGTCTGGAGGGTGAATCACAAGAAGTAGAAGAAGGAGAAGGAGAAGGTGAAGTAAGGAGGGTGAAGCAGAAGAAGCAGAAGAAGGAGAAGGAGAAGGTGAAGTCTGGAGGGTGAAGCAGAAGAAGCAGAAGAAGGAGAAGGAGAAGGTGAAGTCTGGAGGGTGAAGCAGAAGAAGCAGAAGAAGGAGAAGGAGAAGGTGAAGTCAGGAGGGTGAATCAGAAGAAGTAGAAGAAGGAAAAGGAGAAGGTGAAGTCTGGAGGGTGAATCAGAAGAAGTAGAAGAAGGAGAAGGAGAAGGTGAAGTCTGGAGGGTGAATCAGAAGAAGTGGAAGAAGGAGAAGGAGAAGGTGAAGTCTGGAGGGTGAATCAGAAGAAGCAGAAGAAGGAGAACGAGAAGGTGAAGTCTGGAGGGAGAAGCAGAAGAAGTAGAAGAAGGAGAAGGAGATGGTGAAGTCTGGATTGTGAATCAGAAGAAGTAGAAGAAGGAGAAGGAGGAGGTGAAGTCTGGAGGGTGAATCAGAAGAAGTAGAAGAAGGAGAAGGAGAAGGTCAAGTCTGGAGGGTGAATCAAAAGGAGCAGAAGAAGGAGAAGGAGAAGGTGAAGTCTGGAGGGTGAATCAGAAGAAGTAGAAGAAGGAGAAGGAGAAGGTGTAGTCTGGAGGATGAATCAGAAGAAGTAGAAGAAGGAGAAGGAGAAGGTGAAGTCTGGAGGGTGAATCAGAAGAAGCAGAATAAGGAGAAGGAGAAGGTGAAGTCTGGAGGGTGAATCAGAAGAAGCAGAAGAAGGAGAAGGAGAAGGTGAAGTCTGGAGGGTGAATCAGAAGAAGTAGAAGAAGGAGAAGGAGAAGGTGAAGTCTGGAGGGTGAAGCAGAAGAAGTAGAAGAAGGAGAAGGAGAAGGTGAAGTCTGGAGGGCGAAGCAGAAGAAGCAGAAGAAGGAGAAGGAGAAGGTGAAGTCTGGAGGGTGAAGCAGAAGAAGCAGAAGAAGGAGAAGGAGAAGGTGAAGTCTGGAGGGTGAATCAGAAGAAGTAGAAGAAGGAGAAGGAGAAGGTGAAGTCAGGAGGGTGAAGCAGAAGAAGCAGAAGAAGGAGAAGGAGAAGGTGAAATCTGGAGGGTGAAGCAGAAGAAGCAGAAGAAGGAGAAGGAGAAGGTGAAGTCTGGAGGGTGAAGCAGAAGAAGCAGAAGAAGGAGAAGGAGAAGGTGAAGTCTGGAGGGTGAATCAGAAGAAGTAGAAGAAGGAAAAGGAGAAGGTGAAGTAAGGAGGGTGAAGCAGAAGAAGCAGAAGAAGGAGAAGGAGAAGGTGAAGTCTGGAGGGTGAAGCAGAAGAAGGAGAAGGAGAAGGCGAAGTCTGGAGGGTGAAGCAGAAGAAGCAGAAGAAGGAGAAGGAGAAGGTGAAGTCAGGAGGGTGAATCAGAAGAAGTAGAAGAAGGAAAAGGAGAAGGTGAAGTCCGGAGGGTGAATCAGAAGATGTAGAAGAAGGAGAAGGAGAAGGTGAAGTCTGGAGGGTGAATCAGAAGAAGTGGAAGAAGGAGAAGGAGAAGTTGAAGTCTGGAGGATGAAGCAGAAGAAGCAGAAGAAGAAGAAGGAGAAGGTGAAGTCTGGAGGGTGAATCAGAAGAAGTAGAAGAAGGAGATGGAGAAGGTGAAGTCTGGAGGGTGAATCAGAAGAAGCAGAAGAAGGAGAAGGAGAAGATGAAGTCTGGAGGGTGAATCAGAAGAAGCAGAAGAAGGAGAAGGAGAAGGTGAAGTCTGGAGGGTGAATCAGAAGAAGCAGAAGAAAGAGAAGGAGAAGGTGATGTCTGGAGGGTGAAGCAGAAGAAGCAGAAGAAGGAGAAGAAGGTGAAGACTGGAGGGTGAATCAGAAGAAGCAGAAGAAGGAGAAGGAGAAGGTGAAGTCTGGAGGGTGAATCAGAAGAAGTAGAAGAAGGAGAAGGAGAAGGTGAAGTCTGGAGGGTGAATCGGAAGAAGCAGAAGAAGGAGAAGGAGAAGGTGAAGTCGGGAGGGTGAATCAGAAGAAGTAGAAGAAGGAGAAGGAGAAGGTGAAGTCTGGAGGGTGAATCAGAAGAAGCAGAAGAAGGAGAACGGGAAGGTGAAGTCTGGAGGGAGAAGCAGAAGAAGTAGAAGAAGGAGAAGGAGAAGGTGAAGTCTGGAGGGTGAATCAGAAGAAGTAGAAGAAGGAGAAGGCGAAGGTAAAGTCTGGAGGGTGAATCAGAAGAAGTAGAAGAAGGAGAAGGAGAAGGTGAAGTCTGGAGGGTGAATCGGAAGAAGCAGAAGAAGGAGAAGGAGAAGGTGAAGTCGGGAGGGTGAATCAGAAGAAGTAGAAGAAGGAGAAGGAGAAGGTGTAGTGTGGAGGGTGAATCAGAAGAAGTAGACGAAGGAGAAGGAGAAGGTGAAGTCTGGAGGGTGAATCAGAAGAAGCAGAAGAAGGAGAAGGAGAAGGTGAAGTCTGGAGGGTGGATCAGAAGAGGTAGAAGAAGGATAAGGAGAAGGTGAAGTCTGGAGGGTGAACCAGAAGAAGCAGAAGAAGGAGAAGGAGAAGGTGAAGTCTGGAGGGTGAATCAGAAGAAGTAGAAGAAGGAGAAGGAGAAGGTGAAGTCTGGAGGGTGAATCAGAAGAAGCAGAAGAAGGAGAAGTAGAAGATGAAGTCTGGAGCGTGAATCAGAAGAAGCAGAAGAAGGAGAAGGAGAAGATGAAGTCTGGAGGGTGAATCAGAAGAAGTAGAAGAAGGAGAAGGAGAAGGTGAGGTCTGGAGGGTGAATCAGAAGAAGCAGAAGAAGGAGAAGGAGAAGGTGAAGTCTGGAGGGTGAATCAGAAGAAGCAGAAGCAGGAGAAGGAGAAGGTGAAGTCTGGAGGGTGAATCAGAAGAAGCAGAAGAAGGAGAAGGAGAAGCTGAAGTCAGGAGGGTGAATCAGAAGAAGCAGAAGAAGGAGAAGGAGAAGGTGAAGTTAGGAGGGTGAATCAGAAGAAGCAGAAGAAGGAGAAGGAGAAGTTGAGGTCAGGGGGGTGAAGCAGAAGAAGTAGAAGAAGGAGAAGGAGAAGGTGAAGTCAGGAGGGTGAAGCAGAAGAAGCAGAAGAAGGAGAAGGAGAAGGTGAAGTCAGGAGGGTGAAGCAGAAGAAGCAGAAGAAGGAGATGGAGACGGTGAAGTCTGGAGGGTGCAGCAGAAGAAGCAGAAGAAGGAGAAGGAGAAGGTGAAGTCCTAAGGGTGAAGCAGAAGAAGCAGAAGAAGGAGAAGGAGAAGGTGAAGTCTGGAGGGTGAATCAGAAGAAGTAGAAGAAGGAGAAGGAGAAGGTGAAGTCAGGAGGGTGAAGCAGAAGAAGCAGAAGAAGGAGAAGGAGAAGGTGAAATCTGGAGGGGGAAGCAGAAGAAGCAGAAGAAGGAGAAGGAGAAGGAGAAGTCTGGAGGGTGAAGCAGAAGAAGCAGAAGAAGGAAAAGGAGAAGGTGAAGTCTGGAGGGTGAATCAGAAGAAGTAGAAGAATGAGAAGGAGAAGGTGAAGTAAGGAGGGTGAAGCAGAAGAAGCAGAAGAAGGAGAAGGAGAAGGTGAAGACTGGAGGGTGAAGCAGAAGAAGGAGAAGGAGAAGGTGAAGTCTGGAGGGTGAAGCAGAAGAAGCAGAAGAAGGAGAAGGACAAGGTGAAGTCAGGAGGGTGAATCAGAAGAAGTAGAAGAAGGAAAAGGAGAAGGTGAAGTCTGGAGGGTGAATCAGAAGAAGTAGAAGAAGGAGAAGGAGAAGGTGAAGTCTGGAGGGTGAATCAGAAGAAGTGGAAGAAGGAGAAGGAGAAGGTGAAGTCTGGAGGGTGAAGCAGAAGAAGCAGAAGAAGGAGAAGGAGAAGGTGAAGTCTGGAGGGTGAATCAGAAGAAGTAGAAGAAGGAGAAGGAGAAGGTGAAGTCTGGAGGGTGAAGCAGAAGAAGCAGAAGAAGGAGAAGGAGAAGGTGAAGTCTGGAGGGTGAATCAGAAGAAGTAGAAGAAGGAGAAGGAGAAGGTGAAGTCAGGAGGGTGAATCAGAAGAAGCAGAAGAAGGAGAAGGAGAAGATGAAGTCTGGAGGGTGAATCAGAAGAAGCAGAAGAAGGAGAAGGAGAAGGTGAAGTCTGGAGGGTGAATCAGAAGAAGCAGAATAAGGAGAAGGAGAAGGTGAAGTCTGGAGGGTGAATCAGAAGAAGCAGAAGAAGGAGAAGGAGAAGGTGAAGTCTGGAGGGTGAATCAGAAGAAGTAGAAGAAGGAGAAGGAGAAGGTGAAGTCTGGAGAGTGAAGCAGAAGAAGTAGAAGAAGGAGAAGGAGAAGGTGAAGTCAGGAGGGTGAATCAGAAGAAGTAGAAGAAGGAGAAGGAGAAGGTGAAGTCAGGAGGGTGAATCAGAAGAAGCAGAAGAAGGAGAAGGAGAAGGTGAAGTCTGGAGGGTGAATCAGAAGAAGTAGAAGAAGGAGAAGGAGAAGGTGAAGTCTGCAGGGTGAATCAGAAGAAGTAGAAGAAGGAGAAGGAGAAGGTGAAGTCTGGAGGGTGAATCAGAAGAAGCAGAAGAAGGAGAACGGGAAGGTGAAGTCTGGAGGGAGAAGCAGAAGAAGTAGAAGAAGGAGAAGGAGAAGGTGAAGTCTGGAGGGTGAATCAGAAGAAGTAGAAGAAGGAGAAGGCGAAGGTAAAGTCTGGAGGGTGAATCAGAAGAAGTAGAAGAAGGAGAAGGAGAAGGTGAAGTCTGGAGGGTGAATCGGAAGAAGCAGAAGAAGGAGAAGGAGAAGGTGAAGTCGGGAGGGTGTATCAGAAGAAGTAGAAGAAGGAGAAGGAGAAGGTGTAGTGTGGAGGGTGAATCAGAAGAAGTAGACGAAGGAGAAGGAGAAGGTGAAGTCTGGAGGGTGAATCAGAAGAAGCAGAAGAAGGAGAAGGAGAAGGTGAAGTCTGGAGGGTGGATCAGAAGAGGTAGAAGAAGGATAAGGAGAAGGTGAAGTCTGGAGGGTGAACCAGAAGAAGCAGAAGAAGGAGAAGGAGAAGGTGAAGTCTGGAGGGTGAATCGGAAGAAGCAGAAGAAGGAGAAGGAGAAGGTGAAGTCTGGAGGGTGAATCAGAAGAAGCAGAAGAAGTAGAAGGAGAAGGTGAAGTCTGGAGGGTGAATCAGAAGAAGTAGAAGAAGGAGAAGGAGAAGGTGAAGTCTGGAGGGTGAATCAGAAGAAGCAGAAGAAGGAGAAGGAGAAGGTGAAGTCTGGAGGGTGAATCAGAAGAAGCAGAAGAAGGAGAAGGAGAAGATGAAGTCTGGAGGGTGAATCAGAAGAAGTAGAAGAAGGAGAAGGAGAAGGTGAGGTCTGGAGGGTGAATCAGAAGAAGCAGAAGAATGAGAAGGAGAAGGTGAAGTCTGGAGGGTGAATCAGAAGAAGCAGAAGAAGGAGAAGGAGAAGATGAAGTCTGGAGGGTGAATCAAAAGAAGTAGAAGAAGGAGAAGGAGAAGGTGAGGTCTGGAGGGTGATTCAGAAGAAGCAGAAGAAGGAGAAGGAGAAGGTGAAGTCTGAAGGGTGAATCAGAAGAAGCAGAAGAAGGAGAAGGAGAAGGTGAAGTCTGGAGGGTGAATCAGAAGAAGTAGAAGAAGGAGAAGGAGAAGGTGAAGTCTGGAGGGTGAATCAGAAGAAGTAGAAGAAGGAGAAGGAGAAGGCGAAGTCTGGAGGGTGAATCAGAAGAAGCAGCAGAAGGAGAAGGAGAAGGTGAAGTCTGGAGGGTGAATCAGAAGAAGCAGAAGAAGGAGAAGGAGAAGATGAAGTCTGGAGGGTGAATCAGAAGAAGTAGAAGAAGGAGAAGGAGAAGGTGAAGTCTGGAGGGTGAATCAGCAGAAGCAGAAGAAGAAGAAGGAGAAGGTGAAGTCTGGAGGGTGAATCAGAAGAAGCAGAAGAAGGAGAAGGAGAAGGTGAAGTCTGGAGGGTGAATCAGAAGAAGCAGAATAAGGAGAAGGAGAATGTGAAGTCTGGAGGGTGAACCAGAAGATGCAGAAGAAGGAGAAGGAGAAGGTGAAGTCTGGAGGGTGAATCAGAAGAAGTAGAAGAAGGAGAAGGAGAAGGTGAAGTCTGGAGGGTGAAGCAGAAGAAGTAGAAGAAGGAGAAGGAGAAGGTGAAGTCAGGAGGGTGAATCAGAAGAAGTAGAAGAAGGAGAAGGAGAAGGTGAAGTCAGGAGGGTGAATCAGAAGAAGCAGAAGAAGGAGAAGGAGAAGGTGAAGTCTGGAGGGTGAATCAGAAGAATCAGACGAAGGAGAAGGAGAAGGTGAAGTCTGGAGGGTGAATCAGAAGAAGCAGAAGAAAGAGAAGGAGAAGGTGAAGTCTGGAGGGTGAAGCAGAAGAAGCAGAAGAAGGAGAAGGAGAAGGTGAAGATTGGAGGGTGAATCAGAAGAAGTAGAAGAAGGAGAAGGAGAAGGTGAAGTCTGGAGGGTGAATCAGAAGAAGTAGAAGAAGGAGTAGGAGAAGGTGAAGTCTGGAGGGTGAATCAGAAGAAGCAGAAGAAGGAGAAGTAGAAGATGAAGTCTGGAGCGTGAATCAGAAGAAGCAGAAGAAGGAGAAGGAGAAGATGAAGTCTGGAGGGTGAATCAGAAGAAGTAGAAGAAGGAGAAGGAGAAGGTGAAGTCTGGAGGGTGAATCAGAAGAAGCAGAAGCAGGAGAAGGAGAAGGTGAAGTCTGGAGGGTGAATCAGAAGAAGCAGAAGAAGGAGAAGGAGAAGGTGAAGTCAGGAGGGTGAATCAGAAGAAGCAGAAGAAGGAGAAGGAGAAGGTGAAGTTAGGAGGGTGAATCAGAAGAAGCAGAAGAAGGAGAAGGAGAAGTTGAGGTCAGGGGGGTGAAGCAGAAGAAGTAGAAGAAGGAGAAGGAGAAGGTGAAGTCAGGAGGGTGAAGCAGAAGAAGCAGAAGAAGGAGAAGGAGAAGGTGAAGTCAGGAGGGTGAAGCAGAAGAAGCAGAGGAAGGAGATGGAGACGGTGAAGTCTGGAGTGTGCAGCAGAAGAAGCAGAAGAAGGAGAAGGAGAAGGTGAAGTCCTAAGGGTGAAGCAGAAGAAGTAGAAGAAGGAGAAGTAGAAGGTGAAGTCTGGAGGGTGAATCAGAAGAAGTAGAAGAAGGATAAGGAGAAGGTGAAGTCAGGAGGGTGAAGCAGAAGAAGCAGAAGAAGGAGAAGGAGAAGGTGAAATCTGGAGGGTGAAGCAGAAGAAGCAGAAGAAGGAGAAGGAGAAGGTGAAGTCTGGAGGGTGAAGCAGAAGAAGCAGAAGAAGGAAAAGGAGAAGGTGAAGTCTGGAGGGTGAATCAGAAGAAGTAGAAGAAGGAGAAGGAGAAGGTGAAGTAAGGAGTGTGAAGCAGAAGAAGCAGAAGAAGGAGAAGGAGAAGGTGAAGTCTGGAGGGTGAAGCAGAAGAAGGAGAAGGAGAAGGTGAAGTCTGGAGGGTGAAGCAGAAGAAGCAGAAGAAGGAGAAGGACAAGGTGAAGTCAGGAGGGTGAATCAGAAGAAGTAGAAGAAGGAAAAGGAGAAGGTGAAGTCTGGAAGGTGAATCAGAAGAAGTAGAAGAAGGAGAAGGAGAAGGTGAAGTCTGGAGGGTGAATCAGAAGAAGTGGAAGAAGGAGAAGGAGAAGGTGAAGTCTGGAGGGTGAAGCAGAAGAAGCAGAAGAAGGAGAAGGAGAAGGTGAAGTCTGGAGGGTGAATCAGAAGAAGTAGAAGAAGGAGAAGGAGAAGGTGAAGTCTGGAGGGTGAAGCAGAAGAAGCAGAAGAAGGAGAAGGAGAAGGTGAAGTCTGGAGGGTGAATCAGAAGAAGTAGAAGAAGGAGAAGGAGAAGGTGAAGTCAGGAGGGTGAATCAGAAGAAGCAGAAGAAGGAGAAGGAGAAGATGAAGTCTGGAGGGTGAATCAGAAGAAGCAGAAGAAGGAGAAGGAGAAGGTGAAGTCTGGAGGGTGAATCAGAAGAAGCAGAATAAGGAGAAGGAGAAGGTGAAGTCTGGAGGGTGAATCAGAAGAAGTAGAAGAAGGAGAAGGATAAGGTGAAGTCTGGAGAGTGAAGCAGAAGAAGTAGAAGAAGGAAAAGGAGAAGGTGAAGTCAGGAGGGTGAATCAGATGAAGTAGAAGAAGGAGAAGGAGAAGGTGAAGTCAGGAGGGTGAATCAGAAGAAGCAGAAGAATGAGAAGGAGAAGGTGAAGTCTGGAGGGTGAATCTGAAGAATCAGACGAAGGAGAAGGAGAAGGTGAAGTCTGGAGGGTTAATCAGAAGAAGCAGAAGAAAGAGAAGGAGAAGGTGAAGTCTGGAGGGTGAAGCAGAAGAAGCAGAAGAAGGAGAAGAAGGTGAAGACTGGAGGGTGAATCAGAAGAAGGAGAAGAAGGAGAAGGAGAAGGTGAAGTCTGGAGGGTGAATCAGAAAAAGTAGAAGAAGGAGAAGGAGATGGTGAAGTCTGGAGGGTGAATCAGAAGAAGCAGAAGAAGGAGAAGTAGAAGATGAAGTCTGGAGCGTGAATCAGAAGAAGCAGAAGAAGGAGAAGGAGAAGATGAAGTCTGGAGGGTGAATCAGAAGAAGTAGAAGAAGGAGAAGGAGAAGGTGAGGTCTGGAGGGTGAATCAGAAGAAGCAGAAGAAGGAGAAGGAGAAGGTGAAGTCTGGAGGGTGAATCAGAAGAAGCAGAAGAAGGAGAAGGAGAAGGTGAAGTCTGGAGGGTGAATCAGAAGAAGCAGAAGAAGGAGAAGGAGAAGGTGAAGTCAGGGGGGTGAAGCAGAAGAAGTAGAAGAAGGAGAAGGAGAAGGTGAAGACAGGAGGGTGAAGCATCAGAAGCAGAAGAAGTAGATGGAGACGGTGAAGCCTGGAGGGCGCAGCAGAAGAAGCAGAAGAAGGAGAAGGAGAAGGTGAAGTCCTAAGGGTGAAGCAGAAGAAGCAGAAGAAGGAGAAGGAGAAGGTGAAGTCTGGAGGGTGAAGCAGAAGAAGCAGAAGAAGGAGAAGGAGAAGGTGAAATCTGGAGGGTGAAGCAGAAGAAGCAGAAGAAGGAGAAGGAAAAGGTGAAGTCTGGAGGGCGAAGCAGAAGAAGCAGAAGAAGGAGAAGGAGAAGGTGAAGTCTGGAGGGTGAAGCAGAAGAAGCAGAAGAAGGAGAAGGAGAAGGTGAAGTCTGGAGGGTGAATCACAAGAAGTAGAAGAAGGAGAAGGAGAAGGTGAAGTAAGGAGGGTGAAGCAGAAGAAGCAGAAGAAGGAGAAGGAGAAGGTGAAGTCTGGAGGGTGAAGCAGAAGAAGCAGAAGAAGGAGAAGGAGAAGGTGAAGTCTGGAGGGTGAAGCAGAAGAAGCAGAAGAAGGAGAAGGAGAAGGTGAAGTCAGGAGGGTGAATCAGAAGAAGTAGAAGAAGGAAAAGGAGAAGGTGAAGTCTGGAGGGTGAATCAGAAGAAGTAGAAGAAGGAGAAGGAGAAGGTGAAGTCTGGAGGGTGAATCAGAAGAAGTGGAAGAAGGAGAAGGAGAAGGTGAAGTCTGGAGGGTGAATCAGAAGAAGCAGAAGAAGGAGAACGAGAAGGTGAAGTCTGGAGGGAGAAGCAGAAGAAGTAGAAGAAGGAGAAGGAGATGGTGAAGTCTGGATTGTGAATCAGAAGAAGTAGAAGAAGGAGAAGGAGGAGGTGAAGTCTGGAGGGTGAATCAGAAGAAGTAGAAGAAGGAGAAGGAGAAGGTCAAGTCTGGAGGGTGAATCAAAAGGAGCAGAAGAAGGAGAAGGAGAAGGTGAAGTCTGGAGGGTGAATCAGAAGAAGTAGAAGAAGGAGAAGGAGAAGGTGTAGTCTGGAGGATGAATCAGAAGAAGTAGAAGAAGGAGAAGGAGAAGGTGAAGTCTGGAGGGTGAATCAGAAGAAGCAGAATAAGGAGAAGGAGAAGGTGAAGTCTGGAGGGTGAATCAGAAGAAGCAGAAGAAGGAGAAGGAGAAGGTGAAGTCTGGAGGGTGAATCAGAAGAAGTAGAAGAAGGAGAAGGAGAAGGTGAAGTCTGGAGGGTGAAGCAGAAGAAGTAGAAGAAGGAGAAGGAGAAGGTGAAGTCTGGAGGGCGAAGCAGAAGAAGCAGAAGAAGGAGAAGGAGAAGGTGAAGTCTGGAGGGTGAAGCAGAAGAAGCAGAAGAAGGAGAAGGAGAAGGTGAAGTCTGGAGGGTGAATCAGAAGAAGTAGAAGAAGGAGAAGGAGAAGGTGAAGTCAGGAGGGTGAAGCAGAAGAAGCAGAAGAAGGAGAAGGAGAAGGTGAAATCTGGAGGGTGAAGCAGAAGAAGCAGAAGAAGGAGAAGGAGAAGGTGAAGTCTGGAGGGTGAAGCAGAAGAAGCAGAAGAAGGAGAAGGAGAAGGTGAAGTCTGGAGGGTGAATCAGAAGAAGTAGAAGAAGGAAAAGGAGAAGGTGAAGTAAGGAGGGTGAAGCAGAAGAAGCAGAAGAAGGAGAAGGAGAAGGTGAAGTCTGGAGGGTGAAGCAGAAGAAGGAGAAGGAGAAGGCGAAGTCTGGAGGGTGAAGCAGAAGAAGCAGAAGAAGGAGAAGGAGAAGGTGAAGTCAGGAGGGTGAATCAGAAGAAGTAGAAGAAGGAAAAGGAGAAGGTGAAGTCCGGAGGGTGAATCAGAAGATGTAGAAGAAGGAGAAGGAGAAGGTGAAGTCTGGAGGGTGAATCAGAAGAAGTGGAAGAAGGAGAAGGAGAAGGTGAAGTCTGGAGGATGAAGCAGAAGAAGCAGAAGAAGAAGAAGGAGAAGGTGAAGTCTGGAGGGTGAATCAGAAGAAGTAGAAGAAGGAGATGGAGAAGGTGAAGTCTGGAGGGTGAATCAGAAGAAGCAGAAGAAGGAGAAGGAGAAGATGAAGTCTGGAGGGTGAATCAGAAGAAGCAGAAGAAGGAGAAGGAGAAGGTGAAGTCTGGAGGGTGAATCAGAAGAAGCAGAAGAAAGAGAAGGAGAAGGTGATGTCTGGAGGGTGAAGCAGAAGAAGCAGAAGAAGGAGAAGAAGGTGAAGACTGGAGGGTGAATCAGAAGAAGCAGAAGAAGGAGAAGGAGAAGGTGAAGTCTGGAGGGTGAATCAGAAGAAGTAGAAGAAGGAGAAGGAGATGGTGAAGTCTGGAGGGTGAATCAGAAGAAGCAGAAGAAGGAGAAGTAGAAGATGAAGTCCGGAGCGTGAATCAGAAGAAGCAGAAGAAGGAGAAGGAGAAGATGAAGTCTGGAGGGTGAATCAGAAGAAGTAGAAGAAGGAGAAGGAGAAGGTGAGGTCTGGAGGGTGAATCAGAAGAAGCAGAAGAAGGAGAAGGAGAAGGTGAAGTCTGGAGGGTGAATCAGAAGAAGCAGAAGAAGGAGAAGGAGAAGGTGAAGTCTGGAGGGTGAATCAGAAGAAGCAGAAGAAGGAGAAGGAGAAGGTGAAGTCAGGAGGGTGAATCAGAAGAAGCAGAAGAAGGAGAAGGAGAAGGTGAAGTTAGGAGGGTGAATCAGAAGAAGCAGAAGAAGGAGAAGGAGAAGGTGAAGTCAGGGGGGTGAAGCAGAAGAAGTAGAAGAAGGAGAAGGAGAAGGTGAAGTCAGGAGGGTGAATCTGAAGAATCAGACGAAGGAGAAGGAGAAGGTGAAGTCTGGAGGGTGAAGCAGAAGAAGCAGAAGAAGGAGAAGGAGAAGGTGAAGTCTGGAGGGTGAATCTGAAGAATCAGACGAAGGAGAAGGAGAAGGTGAAGTCTGGAGGGTGAAGCAGAAGAAGCAGAAGAAGGAGAAGGAGAAGGTGAAGTCTGGAGGGTGAATCACAAGAAGTAGAAGAAGGAGAAGGAGAAGGTGAAGTCTGGGGGGTGAAGCAGAAGAAGTAGAAGAAGGAGAAGGAGAAGGTGAAGTCAGGAGGGTGAAGCAGAAGAAGCAGAAGAAGGAGAAGGAGAAGGTGAAATCTGGAGGGTGAAGCAGAAGAAGCAGAAGAAGGAGAAGGAGAAGGTGAAGTCTGGAGGGCGAAGCAGAAGAAGCAGAAGAAGGAGAAGGAGAAGGTGAAGTCTGGAGGGTGAAGCAGAAGAAGCAGAAGAAGGAGAAGGAGAAGGTGAAGTCTGGAGGGTGAATCACAAGAAGTAGAAGAAGGAGAAGGAGAAGGTGAAGTAAGGAGGGTGAAGCAGAAGAAGCAGAAGAAGGAGAAGGAGAAGGTGAAGTCTGGAGGGTGAAGCAGAAGAAGCAGAAGAAGGAGAAGGAGAAGGTGAAGTCTGGAGGGTGAAGCAGAAGAAGCAGAAGAAGGAGAAGGAGAAGGTGAAGTCAGGAGGGTGCATCAGAAGAAGTAGAAGAAGGAAAAGGAGAAGGTGAAGTCTGGAGGGTGAATCAGAAGAAGTAGAAGAAGGAGAAGGAGAAGGTGAAGTCTGGATGGTGAATCAGAAGAAGTGGAAGAAGGAGAAGGAGAAGGTGAAGTCTGGAGGGTGAATCAGAAGAAGCAGAAGAAGGAGAAGGAGAAGGTGAAGTCTGGAGGGAGAAGCAGATGAAGTAGAAGAAGGAGAAGGAGAAGGTGAAGTCTGGATTGTGAATCAGAAGAAGTAGAAGAAGGAGAAGGAGGAGGTGAAGTCTGGAAGGTGGATCAGAAGAAGTAGAAGAAGGAGAAGGAGAAGGTCAAGTCTGGAGGGTGAATCAAAAGGAGCAGAAGAAGGAGAAGGAGAAGGTGAAGTCTGGAGGGTGAATCAGAAGAAGTAGAAGAAGGAGAAGGAGAAGGTGTAGTCTGGAGGATGAATCAGAAGAAGTAGAAGAAGGAGAAGGAGAAGGTGAAGTCTGGAGGGAGAATCAGAAGAAGCAGAATAAGGAGAAGGAGAAGGTGAAGTCTGGAGGGTGAATCAGAAGAAGCAGAAGAAGGAGAAGGAGAAGGTGAAGTCTGGAGGGTGAATCAGAAGAAGTAGAAGAAGGAGAAGGAGAAGTTGAAGTCTGGAGCGTGAAGCAGAAGAAGTAGAAGAAGGAGAAGGAGAAGGTGAAGTCTGGAGGGCGAAGCAGAAGAAGCAGAAGAAGGAGAAGGAGAAGGTGAAGTCTGGAGGGTGAAGCAGAAGAAGCAGAAGAAGGAGAAGGAGAAGGTGAAGTCTGGAGGGTGAATCAGAAGAAGTAGAAGAAGGAGAAGTAGAAGGTGAAGTAAGGAGGGTGAAGCAGAAGAAGCAGAAGAAGGAGAAGGAGAAGGTGAAGTCTGGAGGGTGAAGCAGAAGAAGCAGAAGAAGGAGAAGGAGGAGGTGAAGTCTGGAGAGTGAATCAGAAGAAGCAGAAGAAGGAGAAGGAGAAGGTGATGTCTGGAGGGTGAATCAGAAGAAGTTGAAGAAGGAGAAGGAGAAGGTGAAGTCTGGAGGGTGAATCAGAAGAAGCAGAATAAGGAGAAGGAGAAGGTGAAGTCTGGAGGGTGAATCAGAAGAAGCAGAAGAAGGAGAAGGAGAAGGTGAAGTCTGGAGGGTGAATCAGAAGAAGTAGAAGAAGGAGAAGGAGAAGGTGAAGTCTGGAGGGTGAAGCGGAAGAAGTAGAAGAAGGAGAAGGAGAAGGCGAAGTCTGGAGGGTGAATCAGAAGAAGCAGAATAAGGAGAAGGAGAAGGTGAAGTCTGGAGGGTGAATCAGAAGAAGCAGAAGAAGGAGAAGGAGAAGGTGAAGTCTGGAGGGTGAATCAGAAGAAGCAGAAGAAGGAGAAGGAGAAGGCGAAGTCTGGAGGGTGAATCAGAAGAAGTTGAAGAAGGAGAAGGAGAAGGCGAAGTCTGGAGGGTGAATCAGAAGAAGTTGAAGAAGGAGAAGGAGAAGGTGAAGACTGGAGGTTGAATCAGAAGAAGTAGAAGAAGGAGAAGGAGAAGGCGAAGTCTGGAGGGTGAATCAGAAGAAGCAGAAGAAGGAGAAGGAGAAGGTGAAGTCTGGTGGGTGAATCAGAAGAAGCAGAAGAAGGAGAAGGAGAAGATGAAGTCTGGAGGGGGAATCAGAAGAATTAGAAGAAGGAGAAGGAGAAGTTGAGGTCTGGAGGGTGAATCAGAAGAAGCAGAAGAAGGAGAAGGAGAAGGTGAAGTCTGAAGGGTGAACCAGAAGAAGCAGAAGAAGGAGAAGGAGAAGGTGAAGTCTGGAGGGTGTATCAGAAGAAGCAGAAGAAGGAGAAGGAGAAGGTGAAGTCTGGAGGGTGAATCAGAAGAAGCAGAAGAAGGAGAAGGAGAAGGTGAAGTCTGGAGGGTGAATCAGAAGAAGTAGAAGAAGGAGAAGGAGAAGGTGAAGTCTGGAGGGTGAATCAGAAGAAGTAGAACAAGGAGAAGGAGAAGTTGAAGTCTGGAGGGTGCATCAGAAGAAGCAGAAGAAGGAGAAGGAGAAGGTGAAGTCTGGAGGGTGAATCAGAAGAAGCAGAAGAAGGAGAAGGAGAAGATGAAGTCTGGAGGGTGAATCAGAATAAGTAGAAGAAGGAGAAGGAGAAGGTGAAGTCTGGAGGGTGAATCAGAAGAAGCAGAAGAAGGGGAAGGAGAAGGTGAAGTCTGAAGAGTGAATCAGAAGAAGCAGAAGAAGGAGAAGGAGAAGGTGAAGTCTGGAGGGTGAATCAGAAGAAGCAGAATAAGGAGAAGGAGAAGGTGAAGTCTGGAGGGTGAATCAGAAGAAGCAGAAGAAGGAGAAGGAGAAGGTGAAGTCTGGAGGGTGAATCAGAAGAAGTAGAAGAAGGAGAAGGAGAAGGTGAAGTCTGGAGGGTGAAGCAGAAGAAGTAGAAGAAGGAGAAGGAGAAGGTGAAGTCATGAGGGTGAATCAGAAGAAGTAGAAGAAGGAGAAGGAGAAGGTGAAGTCAGGAGGGTGAATCAGAAGAAGCAGAAGAAGGAGAAGGAGAAGGTGAAGTCTGGAGTGTGAATCAGAAGAATCAGAAGAAGGAGAAGGAGAAGGTGAAGTCTGGAGGGTGAATCAGAAGAAGCAGAAGAAAGAGAAGGAGAAGGTGAAGTCTAGAGGGTGAAGCAGAAGAAGCAGAAGAAGGAGAAGTAGAAGGTGAAGACTGGAGGGTGAATCAGAAGAAGTAGAAGAAGGAGAAGGAGAAGGTGAAGTCTGGAGGGTGAATCAGAAGAGGTAGAAGAAGGAGAAGGAGAAGGTGAAGTCTGGAGGGTGAATCAGAAGAAGTAGAAGAAGGAGAAGGAGATGGTGAAGTCTGGAGGGTGAATCAGAAGAAGTAGAAGAAGGAGAAGGAGAAGGTGAAGTCAGGAGGGTGAATCAGAAGAAGCAGAAGAAGGAGAAGGAGAAGGTGAAGTTAGGAGGGTGAATCAGAAGAAGCAGAAGAAGGAGAAGGAGAAGGTGAAGTCAGGGGGGTGAAGCAGAAAAAGTAGAAGAAGGAGAAGGAGAAGGCGAAGTCAGGAAGGTGAAGCAGAAGAAGCAGAAGAAGGAGAAGGAGAAGGTGAAGTCTGGCGGGCGCAGCAGAAGAAGCAGAAGAAGGAGAAGGTGAAGGTGAAGTCTGGAGGGTGAAGCAGAAGAAGCAGAAGAAGGAGAAGGAGAAGGTGAAGTCTGGAGGGTGAATCAGAAGAAGTAGAAGAAGGAGAAGGAGAAGGTGAAGTCAGGAGGGTGAAGCAGAAGAAGCAGAAGAAGGAGAAGGAGAAGGTAAAGTCTGGAGGGTGAAGCAGAAGAAGCAGAAGAAGGAGAAGGAGAAGGTGAAGTCTGGAGGGCGAAGCAGAAGAAGTAGAAGAAGGAGAAGGAGAAGGTGAAGTCTGGATGGTGAAGCAGAAGAAGCAGAAGAAGGAGAAGGAGAAGATGAAGGTGAAGTCTGGAGGGTGAATCAGAAGAAGTAGAAGAAGGAGAAGGAGAAGGTGAAGTCAGGAGGGTGAAGCAGAAGAAGCAGAAGAAGGAGAAGGAGAAGGTGAAGTCTGGAGGGTGAAACAGAAGAAGCAGAAGAAGGAGAAGGAGAAGGTGAAGTCTGGAGGGTGAAGCAGAAGAAGCAGAAGAAGGAGAAGGAGAAGGTGAAGTTAGGAGGGTGAATCAGAAGAAGTAGAAGAAGGAGAAGGAGAAGGTGAAGTCTGGAGGGTGAATCAGAAGAAGTAGAAGAAGGAGAAGGAGAAGGTGAAGTCTGGAGGTTGAATCAGAAGAAGTAGAAGAAGAAGAAGGAGAAGGGGAAGTCTGGAGGGTGAATCAGAAGAAGTAGAAGAAGGAGAAGGAGAAGGTGAAGTCAGGAGGGTGAAGCAGAAGAAGCAGAAGAAGGAGAAGGAGAAGGTGAAGTCTGGAGGGTGAAACAGAAGAAGCAGAAGAAGGAGAAGGAGAAGGTGAAGTCTGGAGGGTGAAGCAGAAGAAGCAGAAGAAGGAGAAGGAGAAGGTGAAGTTAGGAGGGTGAATCAGAAGAAGTAGAAGAAGGAGAAGGAGAAGGTGAAGTCTGGAGGGTGAATCAGAAGAAGTAGAAGAAGGAGAAGGAGAAGGTGAAGTCTGGAGGTTGAATCAGAAGAAGTAGAAGAAGAAGAAGGAGAAGGGGAAGTCTGGAGGGTGAATCAGAAGAAGCAGAAGAAGGAGAAGGAGAAGGTGAAGTCCGGAGGGTGAATCAGAAGAAGCAGAAGAAGGAGAAGGAGAAGGTGAAGTTAGGAGGGTGAATCAGAAGAAGCAAAAGAAGGAGAAGGAGAAGGTGAAGTCAGGGGGGTGAAGCAGAAGAAGTAGAAGAAGGAGAAGGAGAAGGTGAAGTCAGGAGGGTGAAGCAGAAGAAGCAGAAGAAGGAGAAGGAGAAGGTGAAGTCAGGAGGGTGAAGCAGAAGAAGCAGAAGAAGGAGATGGAGACGGTGAAGCCTGGAGGGCGCAGCAGAAGAAGCAGAAGGAGGAGAAGGAGAAGGTGAAGTCCTAAGGGTGAAGCAGAAGAAGCAGAAGAAGGAGAAGGAGAAGGTGAAGTCTGGAGGGTGAATCAGAAGAAGTAGAAGAAGGAGAAGGAGAAGGTGAAGTCAGGAGGGTGAAGCAGAAGAAGCAGAAGAAGGAGAAGGAGAAGGTGAAATCTGGAGGGTGAAGCAGAAGAAGCAGAAGAAGGAGAAGGAGAAGGTGAAGTCTGGAGGGTGAAGCAGAAGAAGCAGAAGAAGGAGAAGGAGAAGGTGAAGTCTGGAGGGTGAATCACAAGAAGTAGAAGAAGGAGAAGGAGAAGCTGAAGTAAGGAGGGTGAAGCAGAAGAAGCAGAAGAAGGAGAAGGAGAAGGTGAAGTCTGGAGGATGAAGCAGAAGAAGCAGAAGAAGGAGAAGGAGAAGGTGAAGTCTGGAGGGTGAAGCAGAAGAAGCAGAAGAAGGAGAAGGAGAAGGTGAAGTCAGGAGGGTGAATCAGAAGAAGTAGAAGAAGGAAAAGGAGAAGGTGAAGTCTGGAGGGTGAATCAGAAGAAGTAGAAGAAGGAGAAGGAGAAGGTGAAGTCTGGAGGGTGAATCTGAAGAAGTGGAAGAAGGAGAAGGAGAAGTTGAAGTCTGGAGGGTGAATCAGAAGAAGCAGAAGAAGGAGATGGAGAAGGTGAAGTCTGGAGGGTGAATCAGAAGAAGTAGAAGAAGGAGAAGGAGAAGGTGTAGTCTGGAGGATGAATCAGAAGAAGTAGAAGAAGGAGAAGGAGAAGGTGAAGTCTGGAGGGTGAATCAGAAGAAGTAGAAGAAGGAGAAGGAGAAGGTGAAGTCTGGAGCGTGAAGCAGAAGAAGTAGAAGAAGGAGAAGGAGAAGGTGAAGTCTGGAGGGTGGAGCAGAAGAAGCAGAAGAAGGAGAAGAAGAAGGTGAAGTCTGGAGGGTGAATCAGAAGAAGTAGAAGAAGGAGAAGGAGAAGGTGAAGTAAGGAGGGTGAAGCAGAAGAAGCAGAAGAAGGAGAAGGAGAAGGTGAAGTCTGGAGGGAGAAGCAGAAGAAGCAGAAGAAGGAGAAGGAGGAGGTGAAGTCTGGAGGGTGAATCAGAAGAAGCAGAAGAAGGAGAAGGAGAAGGTGAAGTCTGGAGGGTGAATCAGAAGAAGTTGAAGAAGGAGAAGGAGAAGGTGAAGTCTGGAGGGTGAATCAGAAGAAGCAGAATAAGGAGAAGGAGAAGGTCAAGTCTGGAGGGTGAATCAGAAGAAGCAGAAGAAGGAGAAGGAGAAGGTGAAGTCTGGAGGGTGAATCAGAAGAAGTAGAAGAAGGAGAAGGAGAAGGTGAAGTCTGGAGGGTGAAGCGGAAGAAGTAGAAGAAGGAGAAGGAGAAGGCGAAGTCTGGAGGGTGAATCAGAAGAAGCAGAAGAAGGAGAAGGAGAAGGTGAAGTCTGGAGGGTGAATCAGAAGAATTAGAAGAAGGAGAAGGAGAAGGCGAAGTCTGGAGGGTGAATCAGAAGAAGTTGAAGAAGGAGAAGGAGAAGGTGAAGACTGGAGGTTGAATCAGAAGAAGTAGAAGAAGGAGAAGGAGAAGGCGAAGTCTGGAGGGTGAATCAGAAGAAGCAGAAGAAGGAGAAGGAGAAGGTGAAGTCTGGAGGGTGAATCAGAAGAAGCAGAAGAAGGAGAAGGAGAAGATGAAGTCTGGAGGGTGAATCAGAAGAATTAGAAGAAGGAGAAGGAGAAGTTGAGGTCTGGAGGGTGAATCAGAAGAAGCAGAAGAAGGAGAAGGAGAAGGTGAAGTCTGAAGGGTGAACCAGAAGAAGCAGAAGAAGGAGAAGGAGAAGGTGAAGTCTGGAGGGTGTATCAGAAGAAGCAGAAGAAGGAGAAGGAGAAGGTGAAGTCTGGAGGGTGAATCAGAAGAAGCAGAAGAAGGAGAAGGAGAAGGTGAAGTCTGGAGGGTGAATCAGAAGAAGTAGAAGAAGGAGAAGGAGAAGGTGAAGTCTGGAGGGTGAATCAGAAGAAGAAGAACAAGGAGAAGGAGAAGTTGAAGTCTGGAGGGTGAATCAGAAGAAGCAGAAGAAGGAGAAGGAGAAGGTGAAGTCTGGAGGGTGAATCAGAAGAAGCAGAAGAAGGAGAAGGAGAAGATGAAGTCTGGAGGGTGAATCAGAATAAGTAGAAGAAGGAGAAGGAGAAGGTGAAGTCTGGAGGGTGAATCAGAAGAAGCAGAAGAAGGGGAAGGAGAAGGTGAAGTCTGAAGAGTGAATCAGAAGAAGCAGAAGAAGGAGAAGGAGAAGGTGAAGTCTGGAGGGTGAATCAGAAGAAGCAGAATAAGGAGAAGGAGAAGGTGAAGTCTGGAGGGTGAATCAGAAGAAGCAGAATAAGGAGAAGGAGAAGGTGAAGTCTGGAGGGTGAATCAGAAGAAGCAGAAGAAGGAGAAGGAGAAGGTGAAGTCTGGAGGGTGAATCAGAAGAAGTAGAAGAAGGAGAAGGAGAAGGTGAAGTCTGGAGGGTGAAGCGGAAGAAGTAGAAGAAGGAGAAGGAGAAGGCGAAGTCTGGAGGGTGAATCAGAAGAAGCAGAAGAAGGAGAAGGAGAAGGTGAAGTCTGGAGGGTGAATCAGAAGAATTAGAAGAAGGAGAAGGAGAAGGCGAAGGCTGGAGGGTGAATCAGAAGAAGTTGAAGAAGGAGAAGGAGAAGGTGAAGACTGGAGGTTGAATCAGAAGAAGTAGAAGAAGGAGAAGGAGAAGGTGAAGTCTGGAGGGTGAATCAGAAGAAGTAGAAGAAGGAGAAGGAGAAGGCGAAGTCTGGAGGGTGAATCAGAAGAAGCAGAAGAAGGAGAAGGAAAAGGTGAAGTCTGGAGGGTGAATCAGAAGAAGCAGAAGAAGGAGAAGGAGAAGATGAAGTCTGGAGGGTGAATCAGAAGAATTAGAAGAAGGAGAAGGAGAAGTTGAGGTCTGGAGGGTGAATCAGAAGAAGCAGAAGAAGGAGAAGGAGAAGGTGAAGTCTGAAGGGTGAACCAGAAGAAGCAGAAGAAGGAGACGGAGAAGGTGAAGTCTGGAGGGTGTATCAGAAGAAGCAGAAGAAGGAGAAGGAGAAGGTGAAGTCTGGAGGGTGAATCAGAAGAAGCAGAAGAAGGAGAAGGAGAAGGTGAAGTCTGGAGGGTGAATCAGAAGAAGTAGAAGAAGGAGAAGGAGAAGGTGAAGTCTGGAGGGTGAATCAGAAGAAGCAGATGAAGGGGAAGGAGAAGGTGAAGTCTGAAGAGTGAATCAGAAGAAGCAGAAGAAGGAGAAGGAGAAGGTGAAGTCTGGAGGGTGAATCAGAAGAAGCAGAATAAGGAGAAGGAGAAGGTGAAGTCTGGAGGGTGAATCAGAAGAAGCAGAAGAAGGAGAAGGAGAAGGTGAAGTCTGGAGGGTGAATCAGAAGAAGTAGAAGAAGGAGAAGGAGAAGGTGAAGTCTGGAGGGTGAAGAAGAAGAAGTTGAAGAAGGAGAAGGAGAAGGTGAAGTCATGAGGGTGAATCAGAAGAAGTAGAAGAAGGAGAAGGAGAAGGTGAAGTCAGGAGGGTGAATCAGAAGAAGCAGAAGAAGGAGAAGGAGAAGGTGAAGTCTGGAGTGTGAATCAGAAGAATCAGAAGGAGAAGGAGAAGGTGAAGTCTGGAGGGTGAATCAGAAGAAGCAGAAGAAAGAGAAGGAGAAGGTGAAGTCTAGAGGTTGAAGCAGAAGAAGCAGAAGAAGGAGAAGTAGAAGGTGAAGACTGGAGGGTGAATCAGAAGAAGAAGAAGAAGGAGAAGGAGAAGGTGAAGTCTGGAGGGTGAATCAGAAGAGGTAGAAGAAGGAGAAGGAGAAGGTGAAGTCTGGAGGGTGAATCAGAAGAACTAGAAGAAGGAGAAGGAGATGGTGAAGTCTGGAGGGTGAATCAGAAGAAGTAGAAGAAGGAGAAGGAGAAGGTGAAGTCAGGAGGGTGAATCAGAAGAAGCAGAAGAAGGAGAAGGAGAAGGTGAAGTTAGGAGGGTGAATCAGAAGAAGCAGAAGAAGGAGAAGGAGAAGGTGAAGTCAGGGGGGTGAAGCAGAAAAAGTAGAAGAAGGAGAAGGAGAAGGCGAAGTCAGGAAGGTGAAGCAGAAGAAGCAGAAGAAGGAGAAGGAGCAGGTGAAGTCTGGCGGGCGCAGCAGAAGAAGCAGAAGAAGGAGAAGGTGAAGGTGAAGTCTGGAGGGTGAAGCAGAAGAAGCAGAAGAAGGAGAAGGAGAAGGTGAAGTCTGGAGGGTGAATCAGAAGAAGTAGAAGAAGGAGAAGGAGAAGGTGAAGTCAGGAGGGTGAAGCAGAAGAAGCAGAAGAAGGAGAAGGAGAAGGTGAAGTCTGGAGGGTGAAGCAGAAGAAGCAGAAGAAGGAGAAGGAGAAGGTGAAGTCTGGAGGGCGAAGCAGAAGAAGTAGAAGAAGGAGAAGGAGAAGGTGAAGTCTGGATGGTGAAGCAGAAGAAGCAGAAGAAGGAGAAGGAGAAGGTGAAGTCTGGAGGGTGAATCAGAAGAAGTAGAAGAAGGAGAAGGAGAAGGTGAAGTCAGGAGGGTGAAGCAGAAGAAGCAGAAGAAGGAGAAGGAGAAGGTGAAGTCTGGAGGGTGAAACAGAAGAAGCAGAAGAAGGAGAAGGAGAAGGTGAAGTCTGGAGGGTGAAGCAGAAGAAGCAGAAGAAGGAGAAGGAGAAGATGAAGTCAGGAGGGTGAATCAGAAGAAGTAGAAAAAGGAGAAGGAGAAGGTGAAGTCTGGAGGGTGAATCAGAAGAAGTAGAAGAAGGAGAAGGAGAAGGTGAAGTCTGGAGGTTGAATCAGAAGAAGTAGAAGAAGAAGAAGGAGAAGGGGAAGTCTGGAGGGTGAATCAGAAGAAGCAGAAGAAGGAGAAGGAGAAGGTGAAGTCTGGAGGGAAAAGCAGAAGAAGTAGAAGAAGAAGGAGAAGGTGAAATCTGGAGGGTGAATAAGAAGAAGTAGAAGAAGGAGAAGGAGAAGGTGAAGTCTGGAGGGTGAATCAGAAGAAGTAGAAGAAGGAGAAGGAGAAGGTGAAGTCTGGAGGGTGAATCAGAAGAAGCAGAAGAAGGAGAAGGAGAAGGTGGAGTCTGGAGGCTGAATCAGAAGAAGTAGAAGAAGGAGAAGGAGAAGGTGTAGTCTGGAGAGTGAATCAGAAGAAGTAGACGAAGGAGAAGGAGAAGGTGAAGTCTGGAGGGTGAATCAGAAGAAGCAGAAGAAGTAGAAGGAGAAGGTGAAGTCTGGAGGGTGAATCAGAAGAAGTAGAAGAAGCAGAAGGAGAAGGTGAAGTCTGGAGGGTGAATCAGAAGAAGTAGAAGAAGGAGAAGGAGATGCTGAGGTCTGGAGGGTGAATCAGAAGAAGCAGAAGAAGGAGAAGGAGAAGGTGAAGTCTGGAGGGTGAATCAGAAGAAGCAGAAGAAGGAGAAGGAGAAGGTGAAGACTGGCGGGTGAATCAGAAGAAGTAGAAGAAGGAGAAGGAGAAGATGAAGTCTGGAGGATGAATCAGAAGAAGTAGAAGAAGGAGAAGGAGAAGGTGAAGTCTGGAGGGTGAATCAGAAGAAGCAGAATAAGGAGAAGGAGAAGGTGAAGTCTGGAGGTTGAATCAGAAGAAGCAGAAGAAGGAGAAGGAGAAAGTGAAGTCTGGAGGGTGAATCAGAAGAAGTAGAAGAAGGAGAAGGAGAAGGTGAAGTCTGGAGCGTGAAGCAGAAGAAGTAGAAGAAGGAGAAGGAGAAGGTGAAGTCTGGAGGGCGAAGCAGAAGAAGCAGAAGAAGGAGAAGGAGAAGGTGAAGTCTGGAGGGTGAAGCAGAAGAAGCAGAAGAAGGAGAAGGAGAAGGTGAAGTCTGGAGTGTGAATCAGAAGAAGTAGAAGAAGGAGAAGGAGAAGGTGAAGTAAGGAGGGTGAAGCAGAAGAAGCAGAAGAAGGAGAAGGAGAAGGTGAAGTCTGGAGGGTGAAGCAGAAGAAGCAGAAGAAGGAGAAGGAGGAGGTGAAGTCTGGAGGGTGAATCAGAAGAAGCAGAAGAAGGAGAAGGAGAAGGTGAAGTCTGGAGGGTGAATCAGAAGAAGTTGAAGAAGGAGAAGGAGAAGGTGAAGTCTGGAGGGTGAATCAGAAGAAACAGAATAAGGAGAAGGAGAAGGTGAAGTCTGGAGGGTGAATCAGAAGAAGCAGAAGAAGGAGAAGGAGAAGGTGAAGTCTGGAGGGTGAATCAGAAGAAGTAGAAGAAGGAGAAGGAGAAGGTGAAGTCTGGAGGGTGAAGCGGAAGAAGTAGAAGAAGGAGAAGGAGAAGGCGAAGTCTGGAGGGTGAATCAGAAGAAGCAGAAGAAGGAGAAGGAGAAGGTGAAGTCTGGAGGGTGAATCAGAAGAAGTAGAAGAAGGAGAAGGAGAAGGCGAAGTCTGGAGGGTGAATCAGAAGAAGTTGAAGAAGGAGAAGGAGAAGGTGAAGACTGGAGGTTGAATCAGAAGAAGTAGAAGAAGGAGAAGGAGAAGGTGAAGTCTGGAGGGTGAATCAGAAGAAGTAGAAGAAGGAGAAGGAGAAGGCGAAGTCTGGAGGGTGAATCAGAAGAAGCAGAAGAAGGAGAAGGAGAAGGTGAAGTCTGGAGGGTGAATCAGAAGAAGCAGAAGAAGGAGAAGGAGAAGATGAAGTCTGGAGGGTGAATCAGAAGAATTAGAAGAAGGAGAAGGAGAAGTAGAGGTCTGGAGGGTGAATCAGAAGAAGCAGAAGAAGGAGAAGGTGAAGTCTGGAGGGTGTATCAGAAGAAGCAGAAGAAGGAGAAGGAGAAGGTGAAGTCTGGAGGGTGAATTAGAAGAAGCAGAAGAAGGAGAAGGAGAAGGTGAAGTCTGGAGGGTGAATCAGAAGAAGTAGAAGAAGGAGAAGGAGAAGGTGAAGTCTGGAGGGTGAATCAGAAGAAGTAGAACAAGGAGAAGGAGAAGTTGAAGTCTGGAGGGTGAATCAGAAGAAGCAGAAGAAGGAGAAGGAGATGGTGAAGTCTGGAGGGTGAATCAGAAGAAGCAGAAGAAGGAGAAGGAGAAGATGAAGTCTGGAGGGTGAATCAGAATAAGTAGAAGAAGGAGAAGGAGAAGGTGAAGTCTGGAGGGTGAATCAGAAGAAGCAGAAGAAGGGGAAGGAGAAGGTGAAGTCTGAAGAGTGAATCAGAAGAAGCAGAAGAAGGAGAAGGAGAAGGTGAAGTCTGGAGGGTGAATCAGAAGAAGCAGAATAAGGAGAAGGAGAAGGTGAAGTCTGGAGGGTGAATCAGAAGAAGTAGAAGAAGGAGAAGGAGAAGGTGAAGTCTGGAGGGTGAATCAGAAGAAGTAGAAGAAGGAGAAGGAGAAGGTGATCTGGAGGGTGAATCAGAAGAAGTAGAAGAAGGAGAAGGAGAAGGCGAAGTCTGGAGGGTGAATCAGAAGAAGCAGAAGAAGGGGAAGGAGAAGGTGAAGTCTGAAGAGTGAATCAGAAGAAGCAGAAGAAGGAGAAGGAGAAGGTGAAGTCTGGAGGGTGAATCAGAAGAAGCAGAAGAAGGAGAAGGAGAAGTTGAAGTCTGGAGGGTGAATCAGAAGAAGCAGAAGAAGGAGAAGGAGAAGGTGAAGTCTGGAGGGTGAATCAGAAGAAGCAGAATAAGGAGAAGGAGAAGGTGAACTCTGGAGGGTGAATCAGAAGAAGCAGAAGAAGGAGAAGGAGAAGGTGAAGTCTGGAGGGTGAATCAGAAGAAGCAGAAGAAGGAGAAGGAGAAGTTGAAGTCTGGAGGGTGAATCAGAAGAAGCAGAAGAAGGAGAAGGAGAAGGTGAAGTCTGGAGGGTGAATCAGAAGAAGCAGAAGAAGGAGAAGGAGAAGATGAAGTCTGGAGGGTGAATCAGAATAAGTAGAAGAAGGAGAAGGAGAAGGTGAAGTCTGGAGGGTGAATCAGAAGAAGCAGAAGAAGGGGAAGGAGAAGGTGAAGTCTGAAGAGTGTATCAGAAGAAGCAGAAGAAGGAGAAGGAGAAGGTGAAGTCTGGAGGGTGAATCAGAAGAAGCAGAATAAGGAGAAGGAGAAGGTGAACTCTGGAGGGTGAATCAGAAGAAGCAGAAGAAGGAGAAGGAGAAGGTGAAGTCTGGAGGGTGAATCAGAAGAAGTAGAAGAAGGAGAAGGAGAAGGTGAAGTCTGGAGGGTGAAGCAGAAGAAGTAGAAGAAGGAGAAGGAGAAGGTGAAGTCATGAGGGTGAATCAGAAGAAGTAGAAGAAGGAGAAGGAGAAGGTGAAGTCAGGAGGGTGAATCAGAAGAAGCAGAAGAAGGAGAAGGAGAAGGTGAAGTCTGGAGTGTGAATCAGAAGAATCAGAAGAAGGAGAAGGAGAAGGTGAAGTCTGGAGGGTGAATCAGAAGAAGCAGAAGAAAGAGAAGGAGAAGGTGAAGTCTAGAGGGTGAAGCAGAAGAAGCAGAAGAAGGAGAAGTAGAAGGTGAAGACTGGAGGGTGAATCAGAAGAAGAAGAAGAAGGAGAAGGAGAAGGTGAAGTCTGGAGGGTGAATCAGAAGAGGTAGAAGAAGGAGAAGGAGAAGGTGAAGTCTGGAGGGTGAATCAGAAGAAGTAGAAGAAGGAGAAGGAGATGGTGAAGTCTGGAGGGTGAATCAGAAGAAGTAGAAGAAGGAGAAGGAGAAGGTGAAGTCAGGAGGGTGAATCAGAAGAAGCAGAAGAAGGAGAAGGAGAAGGTGAAGTTAGAAGGGTGAATCAGAAGAAGCAGAAGAAGGAGAAGGAGAAGGTGAAGTCAGGGGGGTGAAGCAGAAAAAGTAGAAGAAGGAGAAGGAGAAGGCGAAGTCAGGAAGGTGAAGCAGAAGAAGCAGAAGAAGGAGAAGGAGAAGGTGAAGTCTGGCGGGCGCAGCAGAAGAAGCAGAAGAAGGAGAAGGTGAAGGTGAAGTCTGGAGGGTGAAGCAGAAGAAGCAGAAGAAGGAGAAGGAGAAGGTGAAGTCTGGAGGGTGAATCAGAAGAAGTAGAAGAAGGAGAAGGAGAAGGTGAAGTCAGGAGGGTGAAGCAGAAGAAGCAGAAGAAGGAGAAGGAGAAGGTGAAGTCTGGAGGGTGAAGCAGAAGAAGCAGAAGAAGGAGAAGGAGAAGGTGAAGTCTGGAGGGCGAAGCAGAAGAAGTAGAGGAAGGAGAAGGAGAAGGTGAAGTCTGGATGGTGAAGCAGAAGAAGCAGAAGAAGGAGAAGGAGAAGGTGAAGTCTGGAGGGTGAATCAGAAGAAGTAGAAGAAGGAGAAGGAGAAGGTGAAGTCAGGAGGGTGAAGCAGAAGAAGCAGAAGAAGGAGAAGGAGAAGGTGAAGCCTGGAGGGTGAAACAGAAGAAGCAGAAGAAGGAGAAGGAGAAGGTAAAGTCTGGAGGGTGAAGCAGAAGAAGCAGAAGAAGGAGAAGGAGAAGGTGAAGTCAGGAGGGTGAATCAGAAGAAGTAGAAGAAGGAGAAGGAGAAGGTGAAGTCTGGAGGGTGAATCAGAAGAAGTAGAAGAAGGAGAAGGAGAAGGTGAAGTCTGGAGGTTGAATCAGAAGAAGTAGAAGAAGAAGAAGGAGAAGGGGAAGTCTGGAGGGTGAATCAGAAGAAGCAGAAGAAGGAGAAGGAGAAGGTGAAGTCTGGAGGGAGAAGCAGAAGAAGTAGAAGAAGAAGGAGAAGGTGAAATCTGGAGGGTGAATAAGAAGAAGTAGAAGAAGGAGAAGGAGAAGGTGAAGTCTGGAGGGTGAATCAGAAGAAGTAGAAGAAGGAGAAGGAGAAGGTGAAGTCTGGAGGGTGAATCAGAAGAAGCAGAAGAAGGAGAAGGAGAAGGTGGAGTCTGGAGGCTGAATCAGAAGAAGTAGAAGAAGGAGAAGGAGAAGGTGTAGTCTGGAGAGTGAATCAGAAGAAGTAGAAGAAGGAGAAGGAGAAGGTGAAGTCTGGAGGGTGAAGCGGAAGAAGTAGAAGAAGGAGAAGGAGAAGGCGAAGTCTGGAGGGTGAATCAGAAGAAGCAGAAGAAGGAGAAGGAGAAGGTGAAGTCTGGAGGGTGAATCAGAAGAAGTAGAAGAAGGAGAAGGAGAAGGCGAAGTCTGGAGGGTGAATCAGAAGAAGTTGAAGAAGGAGAAGGAGAAGGTGAAGACTGGAGGTTGAATCAGAAGAAGTAGAAGAAGGAGAAGGAGAAGGTGAAGTCTGGAGGGTGAATCAGAAGAAGTAGAAGAAGGAGAAGGAGAAGGCGAAGTCTGGAGGGTGAATCAGAAGAAGCAGAAGAAGGAGAAGGAGAAGGTGAAGTCTGGAGGGTGAATCAGAAGAAGCAGAAGAAGGAGAAGGAGAAGATGAAGTCTGGAGGGTGAATCAGAAGAATTAGAAGAAGGAGAAGGAGAAGTTGAGGTCTGGAGGGTGAATCAGAAGAAGCAGAAAAAGGAGAAGGAGAAGGTGAAGTCTGGAGGGTGTATCAGAAGAAGCAGAAGAAGGAGAAGGAGAAGGTGAAGTCTGGAGGGTGAATCAGAAGAAGCAGAAGAAGGAGAAGGAGAAGGTGAAGTCTGGAGGGTGAATCAGAAGAAGTAGAAGAAGGAGAAGGAGAAGGTGAAGTCTGGAGGGTGAATCAGAAGAAGTAGAACAAGGAGAAGGAGAAGTTGAAGTCTGGAGGGTGAATCAGAAGAAGCAGAAGAAGGAGAAGGAGAAGGTGAAGTCTGGAGGGTGAATCAGAAGAAGCAGAATAAGGAGAAGGAGAAGGTGAAGTCTGGAGGGTGAATCAGAAGAAGCAGAAGAAGGAGAAGGAGAAGGTGAAGTCTGGAGGGTGAATCAGAAGAAGTAGAAGAAGGAGAAGGAGAAGGTGAAGTCTGGAGGGTGAAGCAGAAGAAGTAGAAGAAGGAGAAGGAGAAGGTGAAGTCATGAGCGTGAATCAGAAGAAGTAGAAGAAGGAGAAGGAGAAGGTGAAGTCAGGAGGATGAATCAGAAGAAGCAGAAGAAGGAGAAGGAGAAGGTGAAGTCTGGAGTGTGAATCAGAAGAATCAGAAGAAGGAGAAGGAGAAGGTGAAGTCTGGAGGGTGAATCAGAAGAAGCAGAAGAAAGAGAAGGAGAAGGTGAAGTCTAGAGGGTGAAGCAGAAGAAGCAGAAGAAGGAGAAGTAGAAGGTGAAGACTGGAGGGTGAATCAGAAGAAGTAGAAGAAGGAGAAGGAGAAGGTGAAGTCTGGAGGTTGAATCAGAAGAGGTAGAAGAAGGAGAAGGAGAAGGTGAAGTCTGGAGGGTGAATCAGAAGAAGTAGAAGAAGGAGAAGGAGATGGTGAAGTCTGGAGGGTGAATCAGAAGAAGTAGAAGAAGGAGAAGGAGAAGGTGAAGTCAGGAGGGTGAATCAGAAGAAGCAGAAGAAGGAGAAGGAGAAGGTGAAGTTAGGAGGGTGAATCAGAAGAAGCAGAAGAAGGAGAAGGAGAAGGTGAAGTCAGGGGGGTGAAGCAGAAAAAGTAGAAGAAGGAGAAGGAGAAGGCGAAGTCAGGAAGGTGAAGCAGAAGAAGCAGAAGAAGGAGAAGGAGAAGGTGAAGTCTGGCGGGCGCAGCAGAAGAAGCAGAAGAAGGAGAAGGTGAAGGTGAAGTCTGGAGGGTGAAGCAGAAGAAGCAGAAGAAGGAGAAGGAGAAGGTGAAGTCTGGAGGGTGAATCAGAAGAAGTAGAAGAAGGAGAAGGAGAAGGTGAAGTCAGGAGGGTGAAGCAGAAGAAGCAGAAGAAGGAGAAGGAGAAGGTGAAGTCTGGAGGGTGAAGCAGAAGAAGCAGAAGAAGGAGAAGGAGAAGGTGAAGTCTGGAGGGCGAAGCAGAAGAAGTAGAAGAAGGAGAAGGAGAAGGTGAAGTCTGGATGATGAAGCAGAAGAAGCAGAAGAAGGAGAAGGAGAAGGTGAAGTCTGGAGGGTGAAACAGAAGAAGCAGAAGAAGGAGAAGGAGAAGGTGAAGTCTGGAGGGTGAAGCAGAAGAAGCAGAAGAAGGAGAAGGAGAAGGTGAAGTCAGGAGGGTGAATCAGAAGAAGTAGAAGAAGGAGAAGGAGAAGGTGAAGTCTGGAGGGTGAATCAGAAGAAGTAGAAGAAGGAGAAGGAGAAGGTGAAGTCTGGAGGTTGAATCAGAAGAAGTAGAAGAAGAAGAAGGAGAAGGGGAAGTCTGGAGGGTGAATCAGAAGAAGCAGAAGAAGGAGAAGGAGAAGGTGAAGTCTGGAGGGTGAATCAGAAGAAACAGAATAAGGAGAAGGAGAAGGTGAAGTCTGGAGGGTGAATCAGAAGAAGCAGAAGAAGGAGAAGGAGAAGGTGAAGTCTGGAGGGTGAATCAGAAGAAGTAGAAGAAGGAGAAGGAGAAGGTGAAGTCTGGAGGGTGAAGCGGAAGAAGTAGAAGAAGGAGAAGGAGAAGCCGAAGTCTGGAGGGTGAATCAGAAGAAGCAGAAGAAGGAGAAGGAGAAGGTGAAGTCTGGAGGGTGAATCAGAAGAAGCAGAAGAAGGAGAAGGAGAAGATGAAGTCTGGAGGGTGAATCAGAAGAATTAGAAGAAGGAGAAGGAGAAGTTGAGGTCTGGAGGGTGAATCAGAAGAAGCAGAAGAAGGAGAAGGAGAAGGTGAAGTCTGAAGGGTGAACCAGAAGAAGCAGAAGAAGGAGAAGGAGAAGGTGAAGTCTGGAGGGTGTATCAGAAGAAGCAGAAGAAGGAGAAGGAGAAGGTGAAGTCTGGAGGGTGAATCAGAAGAAGCAGAAGAAGGAGAAGGAGAAGATGAAATCTGGAGGGTGAATCAGAAGAATTAGAAGAAGGAGAAGGAGAAGTTGAGGTCTGGAGGGTGAATCAGAAGAAGCAGAAGAAGGAGAAGGAGAAGGTGAAGTCTGAAGGGTGAACCAGAAGAAGCAGAAGAAGGAGAAGGAGAAGGTGAAGTCTGGAGGGTGTATCAGAAGAAGCAGAAGAAGGAGAAGGAGAAGGTGAAGTCTGGAGGGTGAATCAGAAGAAGCAGAAGAAGGAGAAGGAGAAGGTGAAGTCTGGAGGGTGAATCAGAAGAAGTAGAAGAAGGAGAAGGAGAAGGTGAAGTCTGGAGGGTGAATCAGAAGAAGTAGAACAAGGAGAAGGAGAAGTTGAAGTCTGGAGGGTGAATCAGAAGAAGCAGAAGAAGGAGAAGGAGAAGGTGAAGTCTGGAGGGTGAATCAGAAGAAGCAGAAGAAGGAGAAGGAAAAGATGAAGTCTGGAGGGTGAATCAGAATAAGTAGAAGAAGGAGAAGGAGAAGGTGAAGTCTGGAGGGTGAATCAGAAGAAGCAGAAGAAGGGGAAGGAGAAGGTGAAGTCTGAAGAGTGAATCAGAAGAAGGAGAAGGAGAAGGTGAAGTCTGGAGGGTGAATCAGAAGAAGCAGAATAAGGAGAAGGAGAAGGTGAAGTCTGGAGGGTGAATCAGAAGAAGCAGAAGAAGGAGAAGGAGAAGGTGAAGTCTGGAGGGTGAATCAGAAGAAGTAGAAGAAGGAGAAGGAGAAGGTGAAGTCTGGAGGGTGAAGCAGAAGAAGTAGAAGAAGGAGAAGGAGAAGGTGACGTCATGAGGGTGAATCAGAAGAAGTAGAAGAAGGAGAAGGAGAAGTTGAAGTCAGGAGGGTGAATCAGAAGAAGCAGAAGAAGGAGAAGGAGAAGGTGAAGTCTGGAGTGTGAATCAGAAGAATCAGAAGAAGGAGAAGGAGAAGGTGAAGTCTGGAGGGTGAATCAGAAGAAGCAGAAGAAAGAGAAGGAGAAGGTGAAGTCTAGAGGGTGAAGCAGAAGAAGCAGAAGAAGGAGAAGTAGAAGGTGAAGACTGGAGGGTGAATCAGAAGAAGTGGAAGAAGGAGAAGGAGAAGGTGAAGTCTGGAGGGTGAATCAGAAGAGGTAGAAGAAGGAGAAGGAGAAGGTGAAGTCTGGAGGGTGAATCAGAAGAAGTAGAAGAAGGAGAAGGAGATGGTTAAATCTGGAGGGTGAATCAGAAGAAGTAGAAGAAGGAGAAGGAGAAGGTGAAGTCAGGAGGGTGAATCAGAAGAAGCAGAAGAAGGAGAAGGAGAAGGTGAAGTTAGGAGGGTGAATCAGAAGAAGCAGAAGAAGGAGAAGGAGAAGGTGAAGTCAGGGGGGTGAAGCAGAAAAAGTAGAAGAAGGAGAAGGAGAAGGCGAAGTCAGGAAGGTGAAGCAGAAGAAGCAGAAGAAGGAGAAGGAGAAGGTGAAGTCTGGCGGGCGCAGCAGAAGAAGCAGAAGAAGAAGGTGAAGGTGAAGTCTGGAGGGTGAAGCAGAAGAAGCAGAAGAAGGGGAAGGAGAAGGTGAAGTCTGGAGGGTGAATCAGAAGAAGTAGAAGAAGGAGAAGGAGAAGGTGAAGTCAGGAGGGTGAAGCAGAAGAAGCAGAAGAAGGAGAAGGAGAAGGTGAAGTCTGGAGGGTGAAGCAGAAGAAGCAGAAGAAGGAGAAGGAGAAGGTGAAGTCTGGAGGGCGAAGCAGAAGAAGTAGAAGAAGGAGAAGGAGAAGGTGAAGTCTGGATGGTGAAGCAGAAGAAGCAGAAGAAGGAGAAGGAGACGGTGAAGTCTGGAGGGTGAATCAGAAGAAGTAGAAGAAGGAGAAGGAAAAGGTGAAGTCAGGAGGGTGAAGCAGAAGAAGCAGAAGAAGGAGAAGGAGAAGGTGAAGTCTGGAGGGTGAAACAGAAGAAGCAGAAGAAGGAGAAGGAGAAGGTGAAGTCTGGAGGGTGAAGCAGAAGAAGCAGAAGAAGGAGAAGGAGAAGGTGAAGTCAGGAGGGTGAATCAGAAGAAGTGGAAGAAGGAGAAGGAGAAGGTGAAGTCTGGAGGGAGAAGCAGAAGAAGTAGAAGAAGAAGGAGAAGGTGAAATCTGGAGGGTGAATAAGAAGAAGTAGAAGAAGGAGAAGGAGAAGGTGAAGTCTGGAGGGTGAATCAGAAGAAGTAGAAGAAGGAGAAGGAGAAGGTGAAGTCTGGAGGGTGAATCAGAAGAAGCAGAAGAAGGAGAAGGAGAAGGTGGAGTCTGGAGGCTGAATCAGAAGAAGTAGAAGAAGGAGAAGGAGAAGGTGTAGTCTGGAGAGTGAATCAGAAGAAGTAGACGAAGGAGAAGGAGAAGGTGAAGTCTGGAGGGTGAATCAGAAAAAGCATAAGAAGGAGAAGGAGAAGGCGAAGTCTGGAGGGTGAATCAGAAGAAGTAGAAGAAGGAGAAGGAGAAGGTGAAGTCTGGAGGGTGAATCAGAAGAAGCAGAAGAAGGAGAAGGAGAAGGTGAAGTCTGGAGGGTGAATCTGAAGAAGCAGAAGAAGGAGAAGGAGAAGGTGAAGTCTGGAGGGTGAATCAGAAGAAGCAGAAGAAGGAGAAGGAGAAGGTGAAGTCTGGAGGGTGAATCAGAAGAAGCAGAAGAAGTAGAAGGAGAAGGTGAAGTCTGGAGGGTGAATCAGAAGAAGTAGAAGAAGGAGAAGGAGAAGGTGAAGTCTGTAGGGAGAATCAGAAGAAGTAGAAGAAGGAGAAGGAGATGGTGAGGTCTGGAGGGTGAATCAGAAGAAGCAGAAGAAGGAGAAGGAGAAGGTGAAGTCTGGAGGGTGAATCAGAAGAAGCAGAAGAAGGAGAAGGAGAAGGTGAAGACTGGCGGGTGAATCAGAAGAAGTAGAAGAAGGAGAAGGAGCAGATGAAGTCTGGAGGGTGAATCAGAAGAAGTAGAAGAAGGAGAAGGAGAAGGTGAAGTCTGGAGGGTGAATCAGAAGAAGCAGAAGAAGGGGAAGAAGGTGAAGTCTGAAGAGTGAATCAGAAGAAGCAGAAGAAGGAGAAGGAGAAGGTGAAGTCTGGAGGGTGAATCAGAAGAAGCAGAATAAGGAGAAGGAGAAGGTGAAGTCTGGAGGGTGAATCAGAAGAAGCAGAAGAAGGAGAAGGAGAAGGTGAAGTCTGGAGGGTGAATCAGAAGAAGTAGAAGAAGGAGAAGGAGAAGGTGAAGTCTGGAGGGTGAAGCAGAAGAAGTAGAAGAAGGAGAAGGAGAAGGTGAAGTCATGAGGGTGTATCAGAAGAAGTAGAAGAAGGAGAAGGAGAAGGTGAAGTTAGGAGGGTGAATCAGAAGAAGCAGAAGAAGGAGGAGGAGATGGTGAAGTCTGGAGTGTGAATCAGAAGAATCAGAAGAAGGAGAAGGAGAAGGTGAAGTCTGGAGGGTGAATCAGAAGAAGCAGAAGAAAGAGAAGGAGAAGGTGAAGTCTAGAGGGTGAAGCAGAAGAAGCAGAAGAAGGAGAAGTAGAAGGTGAAGACTGGAGGGTGAATCAGAAGAAGTAGAAGAAGGAGAAGGAGAAGGTGAAGTCTGGAGGGTGGATCAGAAGAGGTAGAAGAAGGAGAAGGAGATGGTGAAGTCTGGAGGGTGAATCAGAAGAAGTAGAAGAAGGAGAAGGAGATGGTGAAGTCTGGAGGGTGAATCAGAAGAAGTAGAAGAAGGAGAAGGAGAAGGTGAAGTCAGGAGGGTGAATCAGAAGAAGCAGAAGAAGGAGAAGGAGAAGGTGAAGTTAGGAGGGTGAATCAGAAGAAGCAGAAGAAGGAGAAGGAGAAGGTGAAGTCAGGGGGGTGAAGCAGAAAAAGTAGAAGAAGGAGAAGGAGAAGGCGAAGTCAGGAAGGTGAAGCAGAAGAAGCAGAAGAAGGAGAAGGAGAAGGTGAAGTCTGGCGGGCGCAGCAGAAGAAGCAGAAGAAGGAGAAGGTGAAGGTGAAGTCTGGAGGGTGAAGCAGAAGAAGCAGAAGAAGGAGAAGGAGAAGGTGAAGTCTGGAGGGTGAATCAGAAGAAGTAGAAGAAGGAGAAGGAGAAGGTGAAGTCAGGAGGGTGAAGCAGAAGAAGCAGAAGAAGGAGAAGGAGAAGGTGAAGTCTGGAGGGTGAAGCAGAAGAAGCAGAAGAAGGAGAAGGAGAAGGTGAAGTCTGGAGGGCGAAGCAGAAGAAGTAGAAGAAGGAGAAGGAGAAGGTGAAGTCTGGAGGGTGAAGCAGAAGAAGCAGAAGAAGGAGAAGGAGAAGGTGAAGTCAGGAGGGTGAATCAGAAGAAGTAGAAGAAGGAGAAGGAGAAGGTGAAGTCTGGAGGGTGAATCAGAAGAAGTAGAAGAAGGAGAAGGAGAAGGTGAAGTCTGGAGGGTGAATCAGAAGAAGTAGAAGAAGGAGAAGGAGAAGGTGAAGTCTGGAGGGTGAATCAGAAGAAGCAGAAGAAGGAGAAGGAGAAGGTGAAGTCTGGAGGGTGAAGCAGAAGAAGCAGAAGAAGGAGAAGGAGAAGGTGAAGTCAGGAGGGTGAATCAGAAGAAGTAGAAGAAGGAGAAGCAGAAGGTGAAGTCTGGAGGGTGAATCAGAAGAAGTAGAAGAAGGAGAAGGAGAAGGTGAAGTCTGGAGGTTGAATCAGAAGAAGTAGAAGAAGAAGAAGGAGAAGGGGAAGTCTGGAGGGTGAATCAGAAGAAGCAGAAGAAGGAGAAGGAGAAGGTGAAGTCTGGAGGGAGAAGCAGAAGAAGTAGAAGAAGAAGGAGAAGGTGAAATCTGGAGGGTGAATAAGAAGAAGTAGAAGAAGGAGAAGGAGAAGGTGAAGTCTGGAGGGTGAATCAGAAGAAGTAGAAGAAGGAGAAGGAGAAGGTGAAGTCTGGAGGGAGAATCAGAAGAAGCAGAAGAAGGAGAAGGAGAAGGTGGAGTCTGGAGGCTGAATCAGAAGAAGTAGAAGAAGGAGAAGGAGAAGGTGTAGTCTGGAGAGTGAATCAGAAGAAGTAGACGAAGGAGAAGGAGAAGGTGAAGTCTGGAGGGTGAATCAGAAAAAGCAGAAGAAGGAGAAGGAGAAGGCGAAGTCTGGAGGGTGAATCAGAAGAAGTAGAAGAAGGAGAAGGAGAAGGTGAAGTCTGGAGGGTGAATCAGAAGAAGCAGAAGAAGGAGAAGGAGAAGGTGAAGTCTGGAGGGTGAATCTGAAGAAGCAGAAGAAGGAGAAGGAGTAGGTGAAGTCTGGAGGGTGAATCAGAAGAAGCAGAAGAAGGAGAAGGAGAAGGTGAAGTCTGGAGGGTGAATCAGAAGAAGTAGAAGAAGGAGAAGGAGAAGTTGAAGTCAGGAGGGTGAATCAGAAGAAGCAGAAGAAGGAGAAGGAGAAGGTGAAGTCTGGAGTGTGAATCAGAAGAATCAGAAGAAGGAGAAGGAGAAGGTGAAGTCTGGAGGGTGAATCAGAAGAAGCAGAAGAAAGAGAAGGAGAAGGTGAAGTCTAGAGGGTGAAGCAGAAGAAGCAGAAGAAGGAGAAGTAGAAGGTGAAGACTGGAGGGTGAATCAGAAGAAGTGGAAGAAGGAGAAGGAGAAGGTGAAGTCTGGAGGGTGAATCAGAAGAGGTAGAAGAAGGAGAAGGAGAAGGTGAAGTCTGGAGGGTGAATCAGAAGAAGTAGAAGAAGGAGAAGGAGATGGTTAAATCTGGAGGGTGAATCAGAAGAAGTAGAAGAAGGAGAAGGAGAAGGTGAAGTCAGGAGGGTGAATCAGAAGAAGCAGAAGAAGGAGAAGGAGAAGGTGAAGTTAGGAGGGTGAATCAGAAGAAGCAGAAGAAGGAGAAGGAGAAGGTGAAGTCAGGGGGGTGAAGCAGAAAAAGTAGAAGAAGGAGAAGGAGAAGGCGAAGTCAGGAAGGTGAAGCAGAAGAAGCAGAAGAAGGAGAAGGAGAAGGTGAAGTCTGGCGGGCGCAGCAGAAGAAGCAGAAGAAGAAGGTGAAGGTGAAGTCTGGAGGGTGAAGCAGAAGAAGCAGAAGAAGGGGAAGGAGAAGGTGAAGTCTGGAGGGTGAATCAGAAGAAGTAGAAGAAGGAGAAGGAGAAGGTGAAGTCAGGAGGGTGAAGCAGAAGAAGCAGAAGAAGGAGAAGGAGAAGGTGAAGTCTGGAGGGTGAAGCAGAAGAAGCAGAAGACGGAGAAGGAGAAGGTGAAGTCTGGAGGGCGAAGCAGAAGAAGTAGAAGAAGGAGAAGGAGAAGGTGAAGTCTGGATGGTGAAGCAGAAGAAGCAGAAGAAGGAGAAGGAGACGGTGAAGTCTGGAGGGTGAATCAGAAGAAGTAGAAGAAGGAGAAGGAGAAGGTGAAGTCAGGAGGGTGAAGCAGAAGAAGCAGAAGAAGGAGAAGGAGAAGGTGAATTCTGGAGGGTGAAACAGAAGAAGCAGAAGAAGGAGAAGGAGAAGGTGAAGTCTGGAGGGTGAAGCAGAAGAAGCAGAAGAAGGAGAAGGAGAAGGTGAAGTCAGGAGGGTGAATCAGAAGAAGTGGAAGAAGGAGAAGGAGAAGGTGAAGTCTGGAGGGAGAAGCAGAAGAAGTAGAAGAAGAAGGAGAAGGTGAAATCTGGAGGGTGAATAAGAAGAAGTAGAAGAAGGAGAAGGAGAAGGTGAAGTCTGGAGGGTGAATCAGAAGAAGTAGAAGAAGGAGAAGGAGAAGGTGAAGTCTGGAGGGTGAATCAGAAGAAGCAGAAGAAGGAGAAGGAGAAGGTGGAGTCTGGAGGCTGAATCAGAAGAAGTAGAAGAAGGAGAAGGAGAAGGTGTAGTCTGGAGAGTGAATCAGAAGAAGTAGACGAAGGAGAAGGAGAAGGTGAAGTCTGGAGGGTGAATCAGAAAAAGCATAAGAAGGAGAAGGAGAAGGCGAAGTCTGGAGGGTGAATCAGAAGAAGTAGAAGAAGGAGAAGGAGAAGGTGAAGTCTGGAGGGTGAATCAGAAGAAGCAGAAGAAGGAGAAGGAGAAGGTGAAGTCTGGAGGGTGAATCTGAAGAAGCAGAAGAAGGAGAAGGAGAAGGTGAAGTCTGGAGGGTGAATCAGAAGAAGCAGAAGAAGGAGAAGGAGAAGGTGAAGTCTGGAGGGTGAATCAGAAGAAGCAGAAGAAGTAGAAGGAGAAGGTGAAGTCTGGAGGGTGAATCAGAAGAAGTAGAAGAAGGAGAAGGAGAAGGTGAAGTCTGTAGGGAGAATCAGAAGAAGTAGAAGAAGGAGAAGGAGATGGTGAGGTCTGGAGGGTGAATCAGAAGAAGCAGAAGAAGGAGAAGGAGAAGGTGAAGTCTGGAGGGTGAATCAGAAGAAGCAGAAGAAGGAGAAGGAGAAGGTGAAGACTGGCGGGTGAATCAGAAGAAGTAGAAGAAGGAGAAGGAGCAGATGAAGTCTGGAGGGTGAATCAGAAGAAGTAGAAGAAGGAGAAGGAGAAGGTGAAGTCTGGAGGGTGAATCAGAAGAAGCAGAAGAAGGGGAAGAAGGTGAAGTCTGAAGAGTGAATCAGAAGAAGCAGAAGAAGGAGAAGGAGAAGGTGAAGTCTGGAGGGTGAATCAGAAGAAGCAGAATAAGGAGAAGGAGAAGGTGAAGTCTGGAGGGTGAATCAGAAGAAGCAGAAGAAGGAGAAGGAGAAGGTGAAGTCTGGAGGGTGAATCAGAAGAAGTAGAAGAAGGAGAAGGAGAAGGTGAAGTCTGGAGGGTGAAGCAGAAGAAGTAGAAGAAGGAGAAGGAGAAGGTGAAGTCATGAGGGTGTATCAGAAGAAGTAGAAGAAGGAGAAGGAGAAGGTGAAGTTAGGAGGGTGAATCAGAAGAAGCAGAAGAAGGAGGAGGAGATGGTGAAGTCTGGAGTGTGAATCAGAAGAATCAGAAGAAGGAGAAGGAGAAGGTGAAGTCTGGAGGGTGAATCAGAAGAAGCAGAAGAAAGAGAAGGAGAAGGTGAAGTCTAGAGGGTGAAGCAGAAGAAGCAGAAGAAGGAGAAGTAGAAGGTGAAGACTGGAGGGTGAATCAGAAGAAGTAGAAGAAGGAGAAGGAGAAGGTGAAGTCTGGAGGGTGGATCAGAAGAGGTAGAAGAAGGAGAAGGAGATGGTGAAGTCTGGAGGGTGAATCAGAAGAAGTAGAAGAAGGAGAAGGAGATGGTGAAGTCTGGAGGGTGAATCAGAAGAAGTAGAAGAAGGAGAAGGAGAAGGTGAAGTCAGGAGGGTGAATCAGAAGAAGCAGAAGAAGGAGAAGGAGAAGGTGAAGTTAGGAGGGTGAATCAGAAGAAGCAGAAGAAGGAGAAGGAGAAGGTGAAGTCAGGGGGGTGAAGCAGAAAAAGTAGAAGAAGGAGAAGGAGAAGGCGAAGTCAGGAAGGTGAAGCAGAAGAAGCAGAAGAAGGAGAAGGAGAAGGTGAAGTCTGGCGGGCGCAGCAGAAGAAGCAGAAGAAGGAGAAGGTGAAGGTGAAGTCTGGAGGGTGAAGCAGAAGAAGCAGAAGAAGGAGAAGGAGAAGGTGAAGTCTGGAGGGTGAAGCAGAAGAAGCAGAAGAAGGAGAAGGAGAAGGTGAAGTCTGGAGGGTGAAGCAGAAGAAGCAGAAGAAGGAGAAGGAGAAGGTGAAGTCTGGAGGGCGAAGCAGAAGAAGTAGAAGAAGGAGAAGGAGAAGGTGAAGTCTGGAGGGTGAAGCAGAAGAAGCAGAAGAAGGAGAAGGAGAAGGTGAAGTCAGGAGGGTGAATCAGAAGAAGTAGAAGAAGGAGAAGGAGAAGGTGAAGTCTGGAGGGTGAATCAGAAGAAGTAGAAGAAGGAGAAGGAGAAGGTGAAGTCTGGAGGGTGAATCAGAAGAAGTAGAAGAAGGAGAAGGAGAAGGTGAAGTCTGGAGGGTGAATCAGAAGAAGTAGAAGAAGGAGAAGGAGAAGGTGAAGTCAGGGGGGTGAAGCAGAAAAAGTAGAAGAAGGAGAAGGAGAAGGCGAAGTCAGGAAGGTGAAGCAGATGAAGCAGAAGAAGGAGAAGGAGAAGGTGAAGTCTGGCGGGCGCAGCAGAAGAAGCAGAAGAAGGAGAAGGTGAAGGTGAAGTCTGGAGGGTGAAGCAGAAGAAGCAGAAGAAGGAGAAGGAGAAGGTGAAGTCTGGAGGGTGAATCAGAAGAAGTAGAAGAAGGAGAAGGAGAAGGTGAAGTCAGGAGGGTGAAGCAGAAGAAGCAGAAGAAGGAGAAGGAGAAGGTGAAGTCTGGAGGGTGAAGCAGAAGAAGCAGAAGAAGGAGAAGGAGAAGGTGAAGTCTGGAGGGCGAAGCAGAAGAAGTAGAAGAAGGAGAAGGAGAAGGTGAAGTCTGGATGGTGAAGCAGAAGAAGCAGAAGAAGGAGAAGGAGAAGGTGAAGTCTGGAGGGTGAATCAGAAGAAGTAGAAGAAGGAGAAGGAGAAGGTGAAGTCAGGAGGGTGAAGCAGAAGAAGCAGAAGAAGGAGAAGGAGAAGGTGAAGTCTGGAGGGTGAAACAGAAGAAGCAGAAGAAGGAGAAGGAGAAGGTGAAGTCTGGAGGGTGAAGCAGAAGAAGCAGAAGAAGGAGAAGGAGAAGGTGAAGTCAGGAGGGTGAATCAGAAGAAGTAGAAGAAGGAGAAGCAGAAGGTGAAGTCTGGAGGGTGAATCAGAAGAAGTAGAAGAAGGAGAAGGAGAAGGTGAAGTCTGGAGGTTGAATCAGAAGAAGTAGAAGAAGAAGAAGGAGAAGGGGAAGTCTGGAGGGTGAATCAGAAGAAGCAGAAGAAGGAGAAGGAGAAGGTGAAGTCTGGAGGGAGAAGCAGAAGAAGTAGAAGAAGAAGGAGAAGGTGAAATCTGGAGGGTGAATAAGAAGAAGTAGAAGAAGGAGAAGGAGAAGGTGAAGTCTGGAGGGTGAATCAGAAGAAGTAGAAGAAGGAGAAGGAGAAGGTGAAGTCTGGAGGGAGAATCAGAAGAAGCAGAAGAAGGAGAAGGAGAAGGTGGAGTCTGGAGGCTGAATCAGAAGAAGTAGAAGAAGGAGAAGGAGAAGGTGTAGTCTGGAGAGTGAATCAGAAGAAGTAGACGAAGGAGAAGGAGAAGGTGAAGTCTGGAGGGTGAATCAGAAAAAGCAGAAGAAGGAGAAGGAGAAGGCGAAGTCTGGAGGGTGAATCAGAAGAAGTAGAAGAAGGAGAAGGAGAAGGTGAAGTCTGGAGGGTGAATCAGAAGAAGCAGAAGAAGGAGAAGGAGAAGGTGAAGTCTGGAGGGTGAATCTGAAGAAGCAGAAGAAGGAGAAGGAGTAGGTGAAGTCTGGAGGGTGAATCAGAAGAAGCAGAAGAAGGAGAAGGAGAAGGTGAAGTCTGGAGGGTGAATCAGAAGAAGCAGAAGAAGTAGAAGGAGAAGGTGAAGTCTGGAGGGTGAATCAGAAGAAGTAGAAGAAGGAGAAGGAGAAGGTGAAGTCTGGAGGGTGAATCAGAAGAAGCAGAAGAAGGAGAAGGAGAAGGTGAAGTCAGGAGGGTGCATCAGAAAAGCAGAAGCAGGAGAAGGAGAAGGTGAAGACTGGAGGGTGAATCAGAAGAAGTAGAAGAAGCAGAAGGAGAAGGTGAAGTCTGGAGGGTGAATCAGAAGAAGTAGAAGAAGGAGAAGGAGATGGTGAGGTCTGGAGGGTGAATCAGAAGAAGCAGAAGAAGGAGAAGGAGAAGGTGAAGTCTGGAGGGTGAATCAGAAGAAGCAGAAGAAGGAGAAGGAGAAGGTGAAGACTGGCGGGTGAATCAGAAGAAGTAGAAGAAGGAGAAGGAGAAGATGAAGTCTGGAGGGTGAATCAGAAGAAGTAGAAGAAGGAGAAGGAGAAGGTGAGGTCTGGAGGGTGAATCAGAAGAAGCAGAAGAAGGAGAAGGAGAAGGTGAAGTCTGGAGGGTGAATCAGAAGAAGCAGAAGAAGGAGAAGGAGAAGGTGAAGTCTGGAGGGTGAATCAGAAGAAGCAGAAGAAGGAGAAGGAGAAGGTGTAGTCAGGAGGGTGAATCAGAAGAAGCAGAAGAAGGAGAAGGAGAAGGTGAAGTCTGGAGGGTGAATCAGAAGAAGCAGAAGAAGGAGAAGGAGAAGGTGAAGTCAGGGGGGTGAAGCAGAAGAAGTAGAAGAAGGAGAAGGAGAAGGTGAAGTCAGGAGGGTGAAGCAGAAGAAGCAGAAGAAGGAGAAGGAGAAGGTGAAGTCTGGCGGGCGCAGCAGAAGAAGCAGAAGAAGGAGAAGGAGAAGGTGAAGTCTGGAGGGTGAAGCAGAAGAAGCAGAAGAAGTAGAAGGAGAAGGTGAAGTCTGGAGGGTGAATCAGAAGAAGTAGAAGAAGGAGAAGGAGAAGGTGAAGTCATGAGGGAGAAGCAGAAGAAGCAGAAGAAGGAGACGGAGAAGGTGATGTCTGGAGGGTGAAGCAGAAGAAGCAGAAGAAGGAGAAGGAGAAGGTGAAGTCTGGAGGGTGAAACAGAAGAAGCAGAAGAAGGAGAAGGAGAAGGTGAAGTCTGGAGGGTGAAGCAGAAGAAGCAGAAGAAGGAGAAGGAGAAGGTGAAGTCAGGAGGGTGAATCAGAAGAAGTGGAAGAAGGAGAAGGAGAAGGTGAAGTCTGGAGGGAGAAGCAGAAGAAGTAGAAGAAGAAGGAGAAGGTGAAATCTGGAGGGTGAATAAGAAGAAGTAGAAGAAGGAGAAGGAGAAGGTGAAGTCTGGAGGGTGAATCAGAAGAAGTAGAAGAAGGAGAAGGAGAAGGTGAAGTCTGGAGGGTGAATCAGAAGAAGCAGAAGAAGGAGAAGGAGAAGGTGGAGTCTGGAGGCTGAATCAGAAGAAGTAGAAGAAGGAGAAGGAGAAGGTGTAGTCTGGAGAGTGAATCAGAAGAAGTAGACGAAGGAGAAGGAGAAGGTGAAGTCTGGAGGGTGAATCAGAAAAAGCATAAGAAGGAGAAGGAGAAGGCGAAGTCTGGAGGGTGAATCAGAAGAAGTAGAAGAAGGAGAAGGAGAAGGTGAAGTCTGGAGGGTGAATCAGAAGAAGCAGAAGAAGGAGAAGGAGAAGGTGAAGTCTGGAGGGTGAATCAGAAGAAGCAGAAGAAGGAGAAGGAGAAGGTGAAGTCTGGAGGGTGAATCAGAAGAAGCAGAAGAAGTAGAAGGAGAAGGTGAAGTCTGGAGGGTGAATCAGAAGAAGTAGAAGAAGGAGAAGGAGAAGGTGAAGTCTGTAGGGAGAATCAGAAGAAGTAGAAGAAGGAGAAGGAGATGGTGAGGTCTGGAGGGTGAATCAGAAGAAGCAGAAGAAGGAGAAGGAGAAGGTGAAGTCTGGAGGGTGAATCAGAAGAAGCAGAAGAAGGAGAAGGAGAAGGTGAAGACTGGCGGGTGAATCAGAAGAAGTAGAAGAAGGAGAAGGAGCAGATGAAGTCTGGAGGGTGAATCAGAAGAAGTAGAAGAAGGAGAAGGAGAAGGTGAAGTCTGGAGGGTGAATCAGAAGAAGCAGAAGAAGGGGAAGAAGGTGAAGTCTGAAGAGTGAATCAGAAGAAGCAGAAGAAGGAGAAGGAGAAGGTGAAGTCTGGAGGGTGAATCAGAAGAAGCAGAATAAGGAGAAGGAGAAGGTGAAGTCTGGAGGGTGAATCAGAAGAAGCAGAAGAAGGAGAAGGAGAAGGTGAAGTCTGGAGGGTGAATCAGAAGAAGTAGAAGAAGGAGAAGGAGAAGGTGAAGTCTGGAGGGTGAAGCAGAAGAAGTAGAAGAAGGAGAAGGAGAAGGTGAAGTCATGAGGGTGTATCAGAAGAAGTAGAAGAAGGAGAAGGAGAAGGTGAAGTTAGGAGGGTGAATCAGAAGAAGCAGAAGAAGGAGGAGGAGATGGTGAAGTCTGGAGTGTGAATCAGAAGAATCAGAAGAAGGAGAAGGAGAAGGTGAAGTCTGGAGGGTGAATCAGAAGAAGCAGAAGAAAGAGAAGGAGAAGGTGAAGTCTAGAGGGTGAAGCAGAAGAAGCAGAAGAAGGAGAAGTAGAAGGTGAAGACTGGAGGGTGAATCAGAAGAAGTAGAAGAAGGAGAAGGAGAAGGTGAAGTCTGGAGGGTGGATCAGAAGAGGTAGAAGAAGGAGAAGGAGATGGTGAAGTCTGGAGGGTGAATCAGAAGAAGTAGAAGAAGGAGAAGGAGATGGTGAAGTCTGGAGGGTGAATCAGAAGAAGTAGAAGAAGGAGAAGGAGAAGGTGAAGTCAGGAGGGTGAATCAGAAGAAGCAGAAGAAGGAGAAGGAGAAGGTGAAGTTAGGAGGGTGAATCAGAAGAAGCAGAAGAAGGAGAAGGAGAAGGTGAAGTCAGGGGGGTGAAGCAGAAAAAGTAGAAGAAGGAGAAGGAGAAGGCGAAGTCAGGAAGGTGAAGCAGAAGAAGCAGAAGAAGGAGAAGGAGAAGGTGAAGTCTGGCGGGCGCAGCAGAAGAAGCAGAAGAAGGAGAAGGTGAAGGTGAAGTCTGGAGGGTGAAGCAGAAGAAGCAGAAGAAGGAGAAGGAGAAGGTGAAGTCTGGAGGGTGAATCAGAAGAAGTAGAAGAAGGAGAAGGAGAAGGTGAAGTCAGGAGGGTGAAGCAGAAGAAGCAGAAGAAGGAGAAGGAGAAGGTGAAGTCTGGAGGGTGAAGCAGAAGAAGCAGAAGAAGGAGAAGGAGAAGGTGAAGTCTGGAGGGCGAAGCAGAAGAAGTAGAAGAAGGAGAAGGAGAAGGTGAAGTCTGGAGGGTGAAGCAGAAGAAGCAGAAGAAGGAGAAGGAGAAGGTGAAGTCAGGAGGGTGAATCAGAAGAAGTAGAAGAAGGAGAAGGAGAAGGTGAAGTCTGGAGGGTGAATCAGAAGAAGTAGAAGAAGGAGAAGGAGAAGGTGAAGTCTGGAGGGTGAATCAGAAGAAGTAGAAGAAGGAGAAGGAGAAGGTGAAGTCTGGAGGGTGAATCAGAAGAAGTAGAAGAAGGAGAAGGAGAAGGTGAAGTCAGGGGGGTGAAGCAGAAAAAGTAGAAGAAGGAGAAGGAGAAGGCGAAGTCAGGAAGGTGAAGCAGATGAAGCAGAAGAAGGAGAAGGAGAAGGTGAAGTCTGGCGGGCGCAGCAGAAGAAGCAGAAGAAGGAGAAGGTGAAGGTGAAGTCTGGAGGGTGAAGCAGAAGAAGCAGAAGAAGGAGAAGGAGAAGGTGAAGTCTGGAGGGTGAATCAGAAGAAGTAGAAGAAGGAGAAGGAGAAGGTGAAGTCAGGAGGGTGAAGCAGAAGAAGCAGAAGAAGGAGAAGGAGAAGGTGAAGTCTGGAGGGTGAAGCAGAAGAAGCAGAAGAAGGAGAAGGAGAAGGTGAAGTCTGGAGGGCGAAGCAGAAGAAGTAGAAGAAGGAGAAGGAGAAGGTGAAGTCTGGATGGTGAAGCAGAAGAAGCAGAAGAAGGAGAAGGAGAAGGTGAAGTCTGGAGGGTGAATCAGAAGAAGTAGAAGAAGGAGAAGGAGAAGGTGAAGTCAGGAGGGTGAAGCAGAAGAAGCAGAAGAAGGAGAAGGAGAAGGTGAAGTCTGGAGGGTGAAACAGAAGAAGCAGAAGAAGGAGAAGGAGAAGGTGAAGTCTGGAGGGTGAAGCAGAAGAAGCAGAAGAAGGAGAAGGAGAAGGTGAAGTCAGGAGGGTGAATCAGAAGAAGTAGAAGAAGGAGAAGCAGAAGGTGAAGTCTGGAGGGTGAATCAGAAGAAGTAGAAGAAGGAGAAGGAGAAGGTGAAGTCTGGAGGTTGAATCAGAAGAAGTAGAAGAAGAAGAAGGAGAAGGGGAAGTCTGGAGGGTGAATCAGAAGAAGCAGAAGAAGGAGAAGGAGAAGGTGAAGTCTGGAGGGAGAAGCAGAAGAAGTAGAAGAAGAAGGAGAAGGTGAAATCTGGAGGGTGAATAAGAAGAAGTAGAAGAAGGAGAAGGAGAAGGTGAAGTCTGGAGGGTGAATCAGAAGAAGTAGAAGAAGGAGAAGGAGAAGGTGAAGTCTGGAGGGAGAATCAGAAGAAGCAGAAGAAGGAGAAGGAGAAGGTGGAGTCTGGAGGCTGAATCAGAAGAAGTAGAAGAAGGAGAAGGAGAAGGTGTAGTCTGGAGAGTGAATCAGAAGAAGTAGACGAAGGAGAAGGAGAAGGTGAAGTCTGGAGGGTGAATCAGAAAAAGCAGAAGAAGGAGAAGGAGAAGGCGAAGTCTGGAGGGTGAATCAGAAGAAGTAGAAGAAGGAGAAGGAGAAGGTGAAGTCTGGAGGGTGAATCAGAAGAAGCAGAAGAAGGAGAAGGAGAAGGTGAAGTCTGGAGGGTGAATCTGAAGAAGCAGAAGAAGGAGAAGGAGTAGGTGAAGTCTGGAGGGTGAATCAGAAGAAGCAGAAGAAGGAGAAGGAGAAGGTGAAGTCTGGAGGGTGAATCAGAAGAAGCAGAAGAAGTAGAAGGAGAAGGTGAAGTCTGGAGGGTGAATCAGAAGAAGTAGAAGAAGGAGAAGGAGAAGGTGAAGTCTGGAGGGTGAATCAGAAGAAGCAGAAGAAGGAGAAGGAGAAGGTGAAGTCAGGAGGGTGCATCAGAAAAGCAGAAGCAGGAGAAGGAGAAGGTGAAGACTGGAGGGTGAATCAGAAGAAGTAGAAGAAGCAGAAGGAGAAGGTGAAGTCTGGAGGGTGAATCAGAAGAAGTAGAAGAAGGAGAAGGAGATGGTGAGGTCTGGAGGGTGAATCAGAAGAAGCAGAAGAAGGAGAAGGAGAAGGTGAAGTCTGGAGGGTGAATCAGAAGAAGCAGAAGAAGGAGAAGGAGAAGGTGAAGACTGGCGGGTGAATCAGAAGAAGTAGAAGAAGGAGAAGGAGAAGATGAAGTCTGGAGGGTGAATCAGAAGAAGTAGAAGAAGGAGAAGGAGAAGGTGAGGTCTGGAGGGTGAATCAGAAGAAGCAGAAGAAGGAGAAGGAGAAGGTGAAGTCTGGAGGGTGAATCAGAAGAAGCAGAAGAAGGAGAAGGAGAAGGTGAAGTCTGGAGGGTGAATCAGAAGAAGCAGAAGAAGGAGAAGGAGAAGGTGTAGTCAGGAGGGTGAATCAGAAGAAGCAGAAGAAGGAGAAGGAGAAGGTGAAGTCTGGAGGGTGAATCAGAAGAAGCAGAAGAAGGAGAAGGAGAAGGTGAAGTCAGGGGGGTGAAGCAGAAGAAGTAGAAGAAGGAGAAGGAGAAGGTGAAGTCAGGAGGGTGAAGCAGAAGAAGCAGAAGAAGGAGAAGGAGAAGGTGAAGTCTGGCGGGCGCAGCAGAAGAAGCAGAAGAAGGAGAAGGAGAAGGTGAAGTCTGGAGGGTGAAGCAGAAGAAGCAGAAGAAGTAGAAGGAGAAGGTGAAGTCTGGAGGGTGAATCAGAAGAAGTAGAAGAAGGAGAAGGAGAAGGTGAAGTCATGAGGGAGAAGCAGAAGAAGCAGAAGAAGGAGACGGAGAAGGTGATGTCTGGAGGGTGAAGCAGAAGAAGCAGAAGAAGGAGAAGGAGAAGGTGAAGTCTGGAGGGCGAAGCAGAAGAAGCAGAAGAAGGAGAAAGAGAAGGTGACGTCTGGAGGGTGAAGAAGAAGAAGCAGAAGAAGGAGAAGGAGAAGGTGAAGTCTGGAGGGTGAATCAGAAGAAGTAGAAGAAGGAGAAGGAGAAGGTGAAGTCTGGAGGGTGAATCAGAAGAAGTAGAAGAAGGAGAAGGAGAAGGTGAAGTCAGGAGGGTGAAGCAGAAGAAGCAGAAGAAGGCAAGGACAAGGTGAAGTCTGGAGGGTGAAGCAGAAGAAGCAGAAGAAGGAGAAGGAGAAGGTGAAGTCTGGAGGGTGAAGCAGAAGAAGCAGAAGAAGGAGAAGGAGAAGGTGAAGTCAGGAGGGTGAATCAGAAGAAGTAGAAGAAGGAGAAGGAGAAGGTGAAGTCTGGAGGGTGAATCAGAAGAAGTAGAAGAAGGAGAAGGAGAAGGTGAAGTCTGGAGGGTGAATCAGAAGAAGTAGAAGAAGGAGAAGGAGAAGGTGAAGTCTGGAGGGTGAATCAGAAGAAGCAGAAGAAGGAGAAGGAGAAGGTGAAGTCTGGAGGGAGAAGCAGAAGAAGTAGAAGAAGGAGAAGGAGAAGGTGAAGTCTGGAGGGTGAATCAGAAGAAGTAGAAGAAGGAGAAGGAGAAGGTGACGTCTGGAGGGTGAATCAGAAGAAGTAGAAGAAGGAGAAGGAGAAGGTGTAGTCTGGAGGGTGAATCAGAAGAAGTCGACGAAGGAGAAGGAGAAGGTGAAGTCTGGAGGGTGAATCAGAAGAAGCAGAAGCAGGAGAAGGAGAAGGTGTAGTCTGGAGGGTGAATCAGAAGAAGTAGAAGATGGAGAAGGAGAAGGTGAAGTCTGGAGGGTGAATCAGAAGAAGCAGAAGAAGGAGAAGGAGAAGGTGAAGTCTGGAGGGTGAATCAGAAGAAGCAGAAGAAGGAGAAGGAGAAGGTGAAGTCTGGAGGGTGAATCAGAAGAAGCAGAAGAAGGAGAAGGAGAAGGTGAAGTCTGGAGGGTGAATCAGAAGAAGCAGAAGAAGTAGAAGGAGAAGGTGAAGTCTGGAGGGTGAATCAGAAGAAGGAGAAGAAGGAGAAGGAGAAGGTGAAGTCTGGAGGGTGAATCAGAAGAAGCAGAAGAAGGAGAAGGAGAAGGTGAAGTCAGGAGGGTGAATCAGAAGAAGCAGAAGAAGGAGAAGGAGAAGGTGAAGTCTGGAGGTTGAATCAGAAGAAGCAGAAGAAGGCGAAGGAGAAGGTGAAGACTGGAGGGTGAATCAGAATAAGTAGAAGAAGGAGAAGGAGATGGTGAAGTCTGGAGGGTGAATCAGAAGAAGTAGAAGAAGCAGAAGGAGAAGGCGAAGTCTGGGGGGTGAATCAGAAGAAGCAGAAGAAGGAGAAGGAGAAGGTGAAGTCTGGAGGGTGAATCAGAAGAAGCAGAAGAAGGAGAAGGAGAAGGTGAAGTCTGAAGGGTGAATCATAAGAAGTAGAAGAAGGAGAAGGAGAAGGTGAGGTCTGAAGGGTGAATCAGAAGAAGCAGAAGAAGGAGAAGGAGAAGGTGAAGTCTGAAGGGTGAATCAGAAGAAGCAGAAGATGGAGAAGGAGAAGGTGAAGTCTGGAGGGTGAATCAGAAGAAGCAGAAGAAGGAGAAGGAGAAGGTGAATTCTGGAGGGTGAATCAGAAGATGCAGAAGAAGGAGAAGGAGAAGGTGAAGTCTGGAGGGTGAATCAGAAGAAGTAGAAGAAGGAGAAGGAGAAGGTGAAGTCTGGAGGGTGAATCAGAAGAAGTAGAAGAAGGAGAAGGAGAAGGACAAGTCTGGAGGGTGAATCAGAAGAAGCAGAAGAAGGAGAAGGAGAAGGTGAAGTCTGGAGGGTGAATCAGAAGAAGCAGAAGAAGGAGAATGAGAAGATGAAGTCTGGAGGGTGTATCAGAAGAAGTAGAAGAAGGAGAAGGAGAAGGTGAAGTCTGGAGGGTGAATCAGAAGAAGCAGAAGAAGGAGAAGGAGAAGGTGAAGTCTGGAGGGTGAATCAGAAGAAGCAGAAGAAGGAGAAGGAGAAGGTGAAGTCTGGAGGGTGAATCAGAAGAAGCAGAATAAGGAGAAGGAGAAGGTGAAGTCTGGAGGGTGAATCAGGAGAAGCAGAAGAAGGAGAAGGAGAAGGTGAAGTCTGGAGGGTGAATCAGAAGAAGTAGAAGAAGGAGAAGGAGAAGGTGAAGTCTGGAGGGTGAAGCAGAAGAAGTAGAAGAAGGAGAAGGAGTAGGTGAAGTCAGGAGGGTGAATCAGAAGAAGTAGAAGAAGGAGAAGGAGAAGGTGAAGTCTGGAGGGTGAATCAGAAGAAGTAGAAGAAGGAGAAGGAGAAGGTGAGGTCTGGAGGGTGAATCAGAAGAAGCAGAAGAAGGAGAAGGAGAAGATGAAGTCTGGAGGGTGAATCAGAAGAAGCAGAAGAAGGAGAAGGAGAAGGTGAAGTCTGGAGGGTGAATCAGAAGAAGCAGAAGAAGGAGAAGGAGAAGGTGAAGTCAGGAGGGTGAATCAGAAGAAGCAGAGGAAGGAGAAGGAGAAGGTGAAGTTAGGAGGGTGAATCAGAAGAAGCAGAAGAAGGAGAAGGAGAAGGTGAAGTCAGGGGTGTGAAGCAGAAGAAGTAGAAGAAGGAGAAAGAGATGGTGAAGTCAGGAGTGTGAAGCAGAAGAAGCAGAAGAAGGAGAAGGAGAAGGTGAAGTCTGGAGGGTGAAGCAGAAGAAACAGAAGAAGGAGAAGGAGAAGGTGAAGTCTGGAGGGCGAAGCAGAAGAAGCAGAAGAAGGAGAAGGTGAAGGTGAAGTCTGGAGGGTGAAGCAGAAGAAGCAGAAGAAGGAGAAGGAGAAGGTGAAGTCTGGAGGGTGAATCAGAAGAAGTAGAAGAAGGAGAAGGAGAAGGTGAAGTCAGGGGGGTGAAGCAGAAGAAGGAGAAGGAGAAGGCGAAGTCAGGAAGGTGAAGCAGAAGAAGCAGAAGAAGGAGAAGGAGAAGGTGAAGTCTGGCGGGCGCAGCAGAAGAAGCAGAAGAAGGAGAAGGTGAAGGTGAAGTCTGGAGGGTGAAGCAGAAGAAGCAGAAGAAGGAGAAGGAGAAGGTGAAGTCTGGAGGGTGAATCAGAAGAAGTAGAAGAAGGAGAAGGAGAAGGTGAAGTCAGGAGGGTGAAGCAGAAGAAGCAGAAGAAGGAGAAGGAGAAGGTGAAGTCTGGAGGGTGAAGCAGAAGAAGCAGAAGAAGGAGAAGGAGAAGGTGAAATCTGGAGGGCGAAGCAGAAGAAGGAGAAGGAGAAGGTGAAGTCTGGATGGTGAAGCAGAAGAAGCAGAAGAAGGAGAAGGAGAAGGTGAAGTCTGGAGGGTGAATCAGAAGAAGTAGAAGAAGGAGAAGGAGAAGGTGAAGTCAGGAGGGTGAAGCAGAAGAAGCAGAAGAAGGAGAAGGAGAAGGTGAAGTCTGGAGGGAGAAACAGAAGAAGCAGAAGAAGGAGAAGGAGAAGGTGAAGTCTGGAGGGTGAAGCAGAAGAAGCAGAAGAAGGAGAAGTAGAAGGTGAAGTCAGGAGGGTGAATCAGAAGAAGTAGAAGAAGGAGAAGGAGAAGGTGAAGTCTGGAGGGAGAAGCAGAAGAAGTAGAAGAAGGAGAAGGAGAAGGTGAAGTCTGGAGGGTGAATCAGAAGAAGTAGAAGAAGGAGAAGGAGAAGGTAAAGTCTGGAGGGTGAATCAGAAGAAGTAGAAGAAGGAAAAGGAGAAGGTGAAGTCTGGAGGGTGAATCAGAAGAAGCAGAAGAAGGAGAAGGAGAAGGTGAAGTCTGGAGGGTGAATCAGAAGAAGTAGAAGAAGGAGAAGGAGAGGGTGTAGTTTGGAGGGTGAATCAGGAGAAGTAGACGAAGGAGAAGGAGAAGGTGAAGTCTGGAGGGTGAATCAGAAGAAGCAGAAGAAGGAGAAGGAGAAGGTGAAGTCTGGAGGGTGAATCAGAAGAAGTAGAAGAAGCAGAAGGAGAAGGTGAAGTCTGGAGGGTGAATCAGAAGAAGCAGAAGAAGGAGAAGGAGAAGGTGAAGTCTGGAGGGTGAATCAGAAGAAGCAGAAGAAGGAGAAGAAGAAGGTGAAGTATGGAGGGTGAATCAGAAGAAGCAGAAGAAGGAGAAGGAGAAGGTGAAGTCTGGAGTGTGAATCAGAAGAAGCAGAAGAAGTAGAAGGAGAAGGTGAAGTCTGGAGGGTGGATCAGAAGAAGCAGAAGAAGGAGAAGGAGAAGGTGAAGTCTGGAGGGTGAATCAGAAGAAGCAGAAGAAGGAGAAGGAGAAGGTGAAGTCAGGAGGGTGAATCAGAAGAAGCAGAAGAAGGAGAAGGAGAAGGTGAAGTCTGGAGGGTGAATCAGAAGAAGCAGAAGAAGGAGAAGGAGAAGGTGAAGACTGGAGGGTGAATCAGAAGAAGTAGAAGAAGGAGAAGGAGAAGGTGAAGTCTGGAGGGTGAATCAGAAGAAGTAGAAGAAGGAGAAGGAGAAGGCGAAGTCTGGAGGGTGAATCAGAAGAAGCAGAAGAAGGAGAAGGAGAAGGTGAAATCTGGAGGGTGAATCAGAAGAAGCAGAAGAAGGAGAAGGAGAAGATGAAGTCTGGAGGGTGAATCAGAAGAAGTAGAAGAAGGAGAAGGAGAAGGTGAGATCTGGAGGGTGAATCAGAAGAAGCAGAAGAAGGAGAAGGAGAAGGTGAAGTCTGAAGGGTGAATCAGAAGAAGCAGAAAAAGGAGAAGGAGAAGGTGAAGTCTGGAGGGTGAATCAGAAGAAGCAGAAGAAGGAGAAGTAGAAGCTGAAGTCTGGAGGGTGAATCAGAAGAAGCAGAAGAAGGAGAAGGAGTAAATGAAGTCCGGAGGGTGAATCAGAAGACGTAGAAGAAGGAGAGGAGAAGGTGAAGTCTGGAGGGTGAATCAGAAGAAGTAGAAGAAGGAGAAGGAGAAGGTGAAGTCTGGAGGGTGAATCAGAAGAAGCAGAAGAAGGAGAAGGAGAAGGTGAAGTCTGGAGGGTGAATCAGAAGAAGCAGAAGAAGGAGAAGGAGAAGATGAAGTCTGGAGGGTGAATCAGAAGAAGTAGAAGAAGGAGAAGGAGAAGGTGAAGTCTGGAGGGTGAATCAGAAGAAGCAGAAGAAGGAGAAGGAGAAGGTGAAGTCTGGAGGGTGAATCAGAAGAAGCAGAAGAAGGAGAAGGAGAAGGTGATGTCTGGAGGGTGAATCAGAAGAAGCAGAATAAGGAGAAGGAGAAGGTGAAGTCTGGAGGGTGAATCAGAAGAAGCAGAAGAAGGAGAAGGAGAAGGTGAAGTCTGGAGGGTGAATCAGAAGAAGTAGAAGAAGGAGAAGGAGAAGGTAAAGTCTGGAGGGTGAATCAGAAGAAGTAGAAGAAGGAAAAGGAGAAGGTGAAGTCTGGAGGGTGAATCAGAAGAAGCAGAAGAAGGAGAAGGAGAAGGTGAAGTCTGGAGGGTGAATCAGAAGAAGTAGAAGAAGGAGAAGGAGAGGGTGTAGTTTGGAGGGTGAATCAGGAGAAGTAGACGAAGGAGAAGGAGAAGGTGAAGTCTGGAGGGTGAATCAGAAGAAGCAGAAGAAGGAGAAGGAGAAGGTGAAGTCTGGAGGGTGAATCAGAAGAAGTAGAAGAAGCAGAAGGAGAAGGTGAAGTCTGGAGGGTGAATCAGAAGAAGCAGAAGAAGGAGAAGGAGAAGGTGAAGTCTGGAGGGTGAATCAGAAGAAGCAGAAGAAGGAGAAGGAGAAGGTGAAGTATGGAGGGTGAATCAGAAGAAGCAGAAGAAGGAGAAGGAGAAGGTGAAGTCTGGAGTGTGAATCAGAAGAAGCAGAAGAAGTAGAAGGAGAAGGTGAAGTCTGGAGGGTGGATCAGAAGAAGCAGAAGAAGGAGAAGGAGAAGGTGAAGTCTGGAGGGTGAATCAGAAGAAGCAGAAGAAGGAGAAGGAGAAGGTGAAGTCAGGAGGGTGAATCAGAAGAAGCAGAAGAAGGAGAAGGAGAAGGTGAAGTCTGGAGGGTGAATCAGAAGAAGCAGAAGAAGGAGAAGGAGAAGGTGAAGACTGGAGGGTGAATCAGAAGAAGTAGAAGAAGGAGAAGGAGAAGGTGAAGTCTGGAGGGTGAATCAGAAGAAGTAGAAGAAGGAGAAGGAGAAGGCGAAGTCTGGAGGGTGAATCAGAAGAAGCAGAAGAAGGAGAAGGAGAAGGTGAAATCTGGAGGGTGAATCAGAAGAAGCAGAAGAAGGAGAAGGAGAAGATGAAGTCTGGAGGGTGAATCAGAAGAAGTAGAAGAAGGAGAAGGTGAGATCTGGAGGGTGAATCAGAAGAAGCAGAAGAAGGAGAAGGAGAAGGTGAAGTCTGAAGGGTGAATCAGAAGAAGCAGAAAAAGGAGAAGGAGAAAGTGAAGTCTGGAGGGTGAATCAGAAGAAGCAGAAGAAGGAGAAGTAGAAGCTGAAGTCTGGAGGGTGAATCAGAAGAAGCAGAAGAAGGAGAAGGAGTAAATGAAGTCCGGAGGGTGAATCAGAAGACGTAGAAGAAGGAGAGGAGAAGGTGAAGTCTGGAGGGTGAATCAGAAGAAGTAGAAGAAGGAGAAGGAGAAGGTGAAGTCTGGGGGGTGAATCAGAAGAAGCAGAAGAAGGAGAAGGAGAAGGTGAAGTCTGGAGGGTGAATCAGAAGAAGCAGAAGAAGGAGAAGGAGAAGATGAAGTCTGGAGGGTGAATCAGAAGAAGTAGAAGAAGGAGAAGGAGAAGGTGAAGTCTGGAGGGTGAATCAGAAGAAGCAGAAGAAGGAGAAGGAGAAGGTGAAGTCTGGAGGGTGAATCAGAAGAAGCAGAAGAAGGAGAAGGAGAAGGTGATGTCTGGAGGGTGAATCAGAAGAAGCAGAAGAAGGAGAAGGAGAAGGTGAAGTCTGGAGGGTGAATCAGAAGAAGCAGAAGAAGGAGAAGGAGAAGATGAAGTCTGGAGGGTGAATCAGAAGAAGTAGAAGAAGGAGAAGGAGAAGGTGAAGTCTGGAGGGTGAATCAGAAGAAGCAGAAGAAGGAGAAGGAGAAGGTGAAGTCTGGAGGGTGAATCAGAAGAAGCAGAAGAAGGAGAAGGAGAAGGTGATGTCTGGAGGGTGAATCAGAAGAAGCAGAATAAGGAGAAGGAGAAGGTGAAGTCTGGAGGGTGAATCAGAAGAAGCAGAAGAAGGAGAAGGAGAAGGTGAAGTCTGGAGGGTGAATCAGAAGAAGTAGAAGAAGGAGAAGGAGAAGGTAAAGTCTGGAGGGTGAATCAGAAGAAGTAGAAGAAGGAAAAGGAGAAGGTGAAGTCTGGAGGGTGAATCAGAAGAAGCAGAAGAAGGAGAAGGAGAAGGTGAAGTCTGGAGGGTGAATCAGAAGAAGTAGAAGAAGGAGAAGGAGAGGGTGTAGTTTGGAGGGTGAATCAGGAGAAGTAGACGAAGGAGAAGGAGAAGGTGAAGTCTGGAGGGTGAATCAGAAGAAGCAGAAGAAGGAGAAGGAGAAGGTGAAGTCTGGAGGGTGAATCAGAAGAAGTAGAAGAAGCAGAAGGAGAAGGTGAAGTCTGGAGGGTGAATCAGAAGAAGCAGAAGAAGGAGAAGGAGAAGGTGAAGTCTGGAGGGTGAATCAGAAGAAGCAGAAGAAGGAGAAGGAGAAGGTGAAGTATGGAGGGTGAATCAGAAGAAGCAGAAGAAGGAGAAGGAGAAGGTGAAGTCTGGAGTGTGAATCAGAAGAAGCAGAAGAAGTAGAAGGAGAAGGTGAAGTCTGGAGGGTGGATCAGAAGAAGCAGAAGAAGGAGAAGGAGAAGGTGAAGTCTGGAGGGTGAATCAGAAGAAGCAGAAGAAGGAGAAGGAGAAGGTGAAGTCAGGAGGGTGAATCAGAAGAAGCAGAAGAAGGAGAAGGAGAAGGTGAAGTCTGGAGGGTGAATCAGAAGAAGCAGAAGAAGGAGAAGGAGAAGGTGAAGACTGGAGGGTGAATCAGAAGAAGTAGAAGAAGGAGAAGGAGAAGGTGAAGTCTGGAGGGTGAATCAGAAGAAGTAGAAGAAGGAGAAGGAGAAGGCGAAGTCTGGAGGGTGAATCAGAAGAAGCAGAAGAAGGAGAAGGAGAAGGTGAAATCTGGAGGGTGAATCAGAAGAAGCAGAAGAAGGAGAAGGAGAAGATGAAGTCTGGAGGGTGAATCAGAAGAAGTAGAAGAAGGAGAAGGTGAGATCTGGAGGGTGAATCAGAAGAAGCAGAAGAAGGAGAAGGAGAAGGTGAAGTCTGAAGGGTGAATCAGAAGAAGCAGAAAAAGGAGAAGGAGAAAGTGAAGTCTGGAGGGTGAATCAGAAGAAGCAGAAGAAGGAGAAGTAGAAGCTGAAGTCTGGAGGGTGAATCAGAAGAAGCAGAAGAAGGAGAAGGAGTAAATGAAGTCCGGAGGGTGAATCAGAAGACGTAGAAGAAGGAGAGGAGAAGGTGAAGTCTGGAGGGTGAATCAGAAGAAGTAGAAGAAGGAGAAGGAGAAGGTGAAGTCTGGGGGGTGAATCAGAAGAAGCAGAAGAAGGAGAAGGAGAAGGTGAAGTCTGGAGGGTGAATCAGAAGAAGCAGAAGAAGGAGAAGGAGAAGATGAAGTCTGGAGGGTGAATCAGAAGAAGTAGAAGAAGGAGAAGGAGAAGGTGAAGTCTGGAGGGTGAATCAGAAGAAGCAGAAGAAGGAGAAGGAGAAGGTGAAGTCTGGAGGGTGAATCAGAAGAAGCAGAAGAAGGAGAAGGAGAAGGTGATGTCTGGAGGGTGAATCAGAAGAAGCAGAATAAGGAGAAGGAGAAGGTGAAGTCTGGAGGGTGAATCAGAAGAAGCAGAAGAAGGAGAAGGAGAAGGTGAAGTCTGGAGGGTGAATCAGAAGAAGTAGAAGAAGGAGAAGGAGAAGGTGAAGTCTGGAGGGTGAAGCAGAAGAAGTAGAAGAAGCAGAAGGAGAAGGCGAAGTCTGGGGGGTGAATCAGAAGAAGCAGAAGAAGGAGAAGGAGAAGGTTAAGTCTGGAGGGTGAATCAGAAGAAGCAGAAGAAGGAGAAGGAGAAGGTGAAGTCTGAAGGGTGAATCATAAGAAGTAGAAGAAGGAGAAGGAGAAGGTGAGGTCTGGAGGGTGAATCAGAAGAAGCAGAAGAAGGAGAAGGAGAAGGTGAAGTCTGAAGGGTGAATCAGAAGAAGCAGAAGATGGAGAAGGAGATGGTGAAGTCTGGAGGGTGAATCAGAAGAAGCAGAAGAAGGAGAAGGAGAAGGTGAAGTCTGGAGGGTGAATCAGAAGATGCAGAAGAAGGAGAAGGAGAAGGTGAAGTCTGGAGGGTGAATCAGAAGAAGTAGAAGAAGGAGAAGTAGAAGGTGAAGTCTGGAGGGTGAATCAGAAGAAGTAGAAGAAGGAGAAGGAGAAGGACAAGTCTGGAGGGTGAATCAGAAGAAGCAGAAGAAGGAGAAGGAGAAGGTGAAGTCTGGAGGGTGAATCAGAAGAAGCAGAAGAAGGAGAATGAGAAGATGAAGTCTGGAGGGTGTATCAGAAGAAGTAGAAGAAGGAGAAGGAGAAGGTGAAGTCTGGAGGGTGAATCAGAAGAAGCAGAAGAAGGAGAAGGAGAAGGTGAAGTCTGGAGGGTGAATCAGAAGAAGCAGAAGAAGGAGAAGGAGAAGGTGAAGTCTGGAGGGTGAATCAGAAGAAGCAGAATAAGGAGAAGGAGAAGGTGAAGTCTGGAGGGTGAATCAGGAGAAGCAGAAGAAGGAGAAGGAGAAGGTGAAGTCTGGAGGGTGAATCAGAAGAAGTAGAAGAAGGAGAAGGAGAAGGTGAAGTCTGGAGGGTGAAGCAGAAGAAGTAGAAGAAGGAGAAGGAGTAGGTGAAGTCAGGAGGGTGAATCAGAAGAAGTAGAAGAAGGAGAAGGAGAAGGTGAAGTCTGGAGGGTGAATCAGAAGAAGTAGAAGAAGGAGAAGGAGAAGGTGAGGTCTGGAGGGTGAATCAGAAGAAGCAGAAGAAGGAGAAGGAGAAGATGAAGTCTGGAGGGTGAATCAGAAGAAGCAGAAGAAGGAGAAGGAGAAGGTGAAGTCTGGAGGGTGAATCAGAAGAAGCAGAAGAAGGAGAAGGAGAAGGTGAAGTCAGGAGGGTGAATCAGAAGAAGCAGAGGAAGGAGAAGGAGAAGGTGAAGTTAGGAGGGTGAATCAGAAGAAGCAGAAGAAGGAGAAGGAGAAGGTGAAGTCAGGGGGGTGAAGCAGAAGAAGTAGAAGAAGGAGAAGGAGATGGTGAAGTCAGGAGTGTGAAGCAGAAGAAGCAGAAGAAGGAGAAGGAGAAGGTGAAGTCTGGAGGGTGAAGCAGAAGAAACAGAAGAAGGAGAAGGAGAAGGTGAAGTCTGGAGGGCGAAGCAGAAGAAGCAGAAGAAGGAGAAGGTGAAGGTGAAGTCTGGAGGGTGAAGCAGAAGAAGCAGAAGAAGGAGAAGGAGAAGGTGAAGTCTGGAGGGTGAATCAGAAGAAGTATAAGAAGGAGAAGGAGAAGGTGAAGTCAGGGGGTGAAGCAGAAGAAGGAGAAGGAGAAGGCGAAGTCAGGAAGGTGAATCAGAAGAAGTAGAAGAAGGAAAAGGAGAAGGTGAAGTCTGGAGGGTGAATCAGAAGAAGCAGAAGAAGGAGAAGGAGAAGGTGAAGTCTGGAGGGTGAATCAGAAGAAGTAGAAGAAGGAGAAGGAGAGGGTGTAGTTTGGAGGGTGAATCAGGAGAAGTAGACGAAGGAGAAGGAGAAGGTGAAGTCTGGAGGGTGAATCAGAAGAAGCAGAAGAAGGAGAAGGAGAAGGTGAAGTCTGGAGGGTGAATCAGAAGAAGTAGAAGAAGCAGAAGGAGAAGGTGAAGTCTGGAGGGTGAATCAGAAGAAGCAGAAGAAGGAGAAGGAGAAGGTGAAGTCTGGAGGGTGAATCAGAAGAAGCAGAAGAAGGAGAAGGAGAAGGTGAAGTATGGAGGGTGAATCAGAAGAAGCAGAAGAAGGAGAAGGAGAAGGTGAAGTCTGGAGTGTGAATCAGAAGAAGCAGAAGAAGTAGAAGGAGAAGGTGAAGTCTGGAGGGTGGATCAGAAGAAGCAGAAGAAGGAGAAGGAGAAGGTGAAGTCTGGAGGGTGAATCAGAAGAAGCAGAAGAAGGAGAAGGAGAAGGTGAAGTCAGGAGGGTGAATCAGAAGAAGCAGAAGAAGGAGAAGGAGAAGGTGAAGTCTGGAGGGTGAATCAGAAGAAGCAGAAGAAGGAGAAGGAGAAGGTGAAGACTGGAGGGTGAATCAGAAGAAGTAGAAGAAGGAGAAGGAGAAGGTGAAGTCTGGAGGGTGAATCAGAAGAAGTAGAAGAAGGAGAAGGAGAAGGCGAAGTCTGGAGGGTGAATCAGAAGAAGCAGAAGAAGGAGAAGGAGAAGGTGAAATCTGGAGGGTGAATCAGAAGAAGCAGAAGAAGGAGAAGGAGAAGATGAAGTCTGGAGGGTGAATCAGAAGAAGTAGAAGAAGGAGAAGGAGAAGGTGAGATCTGGAGGGTGAATCAGAAGAAGCAGAAGAAGGAGAAGGAGAAGGTGAAGTCTGAAGGGTGAATCAGAAGAAGCAGAAAAAGGAGAAGGAGAAGGTGAAGTCTGGAGGGTGAATCAGAAGAAGCAGAAGAAGGAGAAGTAGAAGCTGAAGTCTGGAGGGTGAATCAGAAGAAGCAGAAGAAGGAGAAGGAGAAGGTGAAGTCCGGAGGGTGAATCAGAAGACGTAGAAGAAGGAGAGGAGAAGGTGAAGTCTGGAGGGTGAATCAGAAGAAGTAGAAGAAGGAGAAGGAGAAGGTGAAGTCTGGAGGGTGAATCAGAAGAAGCAGAAGAAGGAGAAGGAGAAGGTGAAGTCTGGAGGGTGAATCAGAAGAAGCAGAAGAAGGAGAAGGAGAAGATGAAGTCTGGAGGGTGAATCAGAAGAAGTAGAAGAAGGAGAAGGAGAAGGTGAAGTCTGGAGGGTGAATCAGAAGAAGCAGAAGAAGGAGAAGGAGAAGGTGAAGTCTGGAGGGTGAATCAGAAGAAGCAGAAGAAGGAGAAGGAGAAGGTGATGTCTGGAGGGTGAATCAGAAGAAGCAGAATAAGGAGAAGGAGAAGGTGAAGTCTGGAGGGTGAATCAGAAGAAGCAGAAGAAGGAGAAGGAGAAGGTGAAGTCTGGAGGGTGAATCAGAAGAAGTAGAAGAAGGAGAAGGAGAAGGTGAAGTCTGGAGGGTGAAGCAGAAGAAGTAGAAGAAGGAGAAGGAGAAGGTGAAGTCAGGAGGGTGAATCAGAAGAAGTAGAAGAAGGAGAAGGAGAAGGTGAAGTCAGGAGGGTGAACCAGAAGAAGCAGAAGAAGGAGAAGGAGAAGGTGAAGTCTGGAGGGTGAACCAGAAGAATCAGAAGAAGGAGAAGGAGAAGGTGAAGTCTGGAGGGTGAATCAGAAGAAGCAGAAGAAAGAGAAAGAGAAGGTGAAGTCTGGAGGGTGAAGCAGAAGAAGCAGAAGAAGGAGAAGGAGAAGGTGAAGACTGGAGGGTGAATCAGAAGAAGTAGAAGAAGGAGAAGAAGAAGGTGAAGTCTGGAGGGTGAATCAGAAGAAGTAGAAGAAGGAGAAGGAGAAGGTGAAGTCTGGAGGGTGAATCAGAAGAAGCAGAAGAAGGAGAAGGAGAAGGTGAAGTCTGGAGGGTGAAACAGAAGAAGTAGAAGAAGGAGAAGGAGAAGGTGAGGTCTGGAGGGTGAATCAGAAGAAGGAGAAGAAGGAGAAGGAGAAGGTGAAGTCTGGAGGGCGAAGCAGAAGAAGCAGAAGAAGGAGAAAGAGAAGGTGACGTCTGGAGGGTGAAGAAGAAGAAGCAGAAGAAGGAGAAGGAGAAGGTGAAGTCTGGAGGGTGAATCAGAAGAAGTAGAAGAAGGAGAAGGAGAAGGTGAAGTCTGGAGGGTGAATCAGAAGAAGTAGAAGAAGGAGAAGGAGAAGGTGAAGTCAGGAGGGTGAAGCAGAAGAAGCAGAAGAAGGCAAGGACAAGGTGAAGTCTGGAGGGTGAAGCAGAAGAAGCAGAAGAAGGAGAAGGAGAAGGTGAAGTCTGGAGGGTGAAGCAGAAGAAGCAGAAGAAGGAGAAGGAGAAGGTGAAGTCAGGAGGGTGAATCAGAAGAAGTAGAAGAAGGAGAAGGAGAAGGTGAAGTCTGGAGGGTGAATCAGAAGAAGTAGAAGAAGGAGAAGGAGAAGGTGAAGTCTGGAGGGTGAATCAGAAGAAGTAGAAGAAGGAGAAGGAGAAGGTGAAGTCTGGAGGGTGAATCAGAAGAAGCAGAAGAAGGAGAAGGAGAAGGTGAAGTCTGGAGGGAGAAGCAGAAGAAGTAGAAGAAGGAGAAGGAGAAGGTGAAGTCTGGAGGGTGAATCAGAAGAAGTAGAAGAAGGAGAAGGAGAAGGTGACGTCTGGAGGGTGAATCAGAAGAAGTAGAAGAAGGAGAAGGAGAAGGTGTAGTCTGGAGGGTGAATCAGAAGAAGTCGACGAAGGAGAAGGAGAAGGTGAAGTCTGGAGGGTGAATCAGAAGAAGCAGAAGCAGGAGAAGGAGAAGGTGTAGTCTGGAGGGTGAATCAGAAGAAGTAGAAGATGGAGAAGGAGAAGGTGAAGTCTGGAGGGTGAATCAGAAGAAGCAGAAGAAGGAGAAGGAGAAGGTGAAGTCTGGAGGGTGAATCAGAAGAAGCAGAAGAAGGAGAAGGAGAAGGTGAAGTCTGGAGGGTGAATCAGAAGAAGCAGAAGAAGGAGAAGGAGAAGGTGAAGTCTGGAGGGTGAATCAGAAGAAGCAGAAGAAGTAGAAGGAGAAGGTGAAGTCTGGAGGGTGAATCAGAAGAAGGAGAAGAAGGAGAAGGAGAAGGTGAAGTCTGGAGGGTGAATCAGAAGAAGCAGAAGAAGGAGAAGGAGAAGGTGAAGTCAGGAGGGTGAATCAGAAGAAGCAGAAGAAGGAGAAGGAGAAGGTGAAGTCTGGAGGTTGAATCAGAAGAAGCAGAAGAAGGCGAAGGAGAAGGTGAAGACTGGAGGGTGAATCAGAATAAGTAGAAGAAGGAGAAGGAGATGGTGAAGTCTGGAGGGTGAATCAGAAGAAGTAGAAGAAGCAGAAGGAGAAGGCGAAGTCTGGGGGGTGAATCAGAAGAAGCAGAAGAAGGAGAAGGAGAAGGTGAAGTCTGGAGGGTGAATCAGAAGAAGCAGAAGAAGGAGAAGGAGAAGGTGAAGTCTGAAGGGTGAATCATAAGAAGTAGAAGAAGGAGAAGGAGAAGGTGAGGTCTGAAGGGTGAATCAGAAGAAGCAGAAGAAGGAGAAGGAGAAGGTGAAGTCTGAAGGGTGAATCAGAAGAAGCAGAAGATGGAGAAGGAGAAGGTGAAGTCTGGAGGGTGAATCAGAAGAAGCAGAAGAAGGAGAAGGAGAAGGTGAATTCTGGAGGGTGAATCAGAAGATGCAGAAGAAGGAGAAGGAGAAGGTGAAGTCTGGAGGGTGAATCAGAAGAAGTAGAAGAAGGAGAAGGAGAAGGTGAAGTCTGGAGGGTGAATCAGAAGAAGTAGAAGAAGGAGAAGGAGAAGGACAAGTCTGGAGGGTGAATCAGAAGAAGCAGAAGAAGGAGAAGGAGAAGGTGAAGTCTGGAGGGTGAATCAGAAGAAGCAGAAGAAGGAGAATGAGAAGATGAAGTCTGGAGGGTGTATCAGAAGAAGTAGAAGAAGGAGAAGGAGAAGGTGAAGTCTGGAGGGTGAATCAGAAGAAGCAGAAGAAGGAGAAGGAGAAGGTGAAGTCTGGAGGGTGAATCAGAAGAAGCAGAAGAAGGAGAAGGAGAAGGTGAAGTCTGGAGGGTGAATCAGAAGAAGCAGAATAAGGAGAAGGAGAAGGTGAAGTCTGGAGGGTGAATCAGGAGAAGCAGAAGAAGGAGAAGGAGAAGGTGAAGTCTGGAGGGTGAATCAGAAGAAGTAGAAGAAGGAGAAGGAGAAGGTGAAGTCTGGAGGGTGAAGCAGAAGAAGTAGAAGAAGGAGAAGGAGTAGGTGAAGTCAGGAGGGTGAATCAGAAGAAGTAGAAGAAGGAGAAGGAGAAGGTGAAGTCTGGAGGGTGAATCAGAAGAAGTAGAAGAAGGAGAAGGAGAAGGTGAGGTCTGGAGGGTGAATCAGAAGAAGCAGAAGAAGGAGAAGGAGAAGATGAAGTCTGGAGGGTGAATCAGAAGAAGCAGAAGAAGGAGAAGGAGAAGGTGAAGTCTGGAGGGTGAATCAGAAGAAGCAGAAGAAGGAGAAGGAGAAGGTGAAGTCAGGAGGGTGAATCAGAAGAAGCAGAGGAAGGAGAAGGAGAAGGTGAAGTTAGGAGGGTGAATCAGAAGAAGCAGAAGAAGGAGAAGGAGAAGGTGAAGTCAGGGGTGTGAAGCAGAAGAAGTAGAAGAAGGAGAAAGAGATGGTGAAGTCAGGAGTGTGAAGCAGAAGAAGCAGAAGAAGGAGAAGGAGAAGGTGAAGTCTGGAGGGTGAAGCAGAAGAAACAGAAGAAGGAGAAGGAGAAGGTGAAGTCTGGAGGGCGAAGCAGAAGAAGCAGAAGAAGGAGAAGGTGAAGGTGAAGTCTGGAGGGTGAAGCAGAAGAAGCAGAAGAAGGAGAAGGAGAAGGTGAAGTCTGGAGGGTGAATCAGAAGAAGTAGAAGAAGGAGAAGGAGAAGGTGAAGTCAGGGGGGTGAAGCAGAAGAAGGAGAAGGAGAAGGCGAAGTCAGGAAGGTGAAGCAGAAGAAGCAGAAGAAGGAGAAGGAGAAGGTGAAGTCTGGCGGGCGCAGCAGAAGAAGCAGAAGAAGGAGAAGGTGAAGGTGAAGTCTGGAGGGTGAAGCAGAAGAAGCAGAAGAAGGAGAAGGAGAAGGTGAAGTCTGGAGGGTGAATCAGAAGAAGTAGAAGAAGGAGAAGGAGAAGGTGAAGTCAGGAGGGTGAAGCAGAAGAAGCAGAAGAAGGAGAAGGAGAAGGTGAAGTCTGGAGGGTGAAGCAGAAGAAGCAGAAGAAGGAGAAGGAGAAGGTGAAATCTGGAGGGCGAAGCAGAAGAAGGAGAAGGAGAAGGTGAAGTCTGGATGGTGAAGCAGAAGAAGCAGAAGAAGGAGAAGGAGAAGGTGAAGTCTGGAGGGTGAATCAGAAGAAGTAGAAGAAGGAGAAGGAGAAGGTGAAGTCAGGAGGGTGAAGCAGAAGAAGCAGAAGAAGGAGAAGGAGAAGGTGAAGTCTGGAGGGAGAAACAGAAGAAGCAGAAGAAGGAGAAGGAGAAGGTGAAGTCTGGAGGGTGAAGCAGAAGAAGCAGAAGAAGGAGAAGTAGAAGGTGAAGTCAGGAGGGTGAATCAGAAGAAGTAGAAGAAGGAGAAGGAGAAGGTGAAGTCTGGAGGGAGAAGCAGAAGAAGTAGAAGAAGGAGAAGGAGAAGGTGAAGTCTGGAGGGTGAATCAGAAGAAGTAGAAGAAGGAGAAGGAGAAGGTAAAGTCTGGAGGGTGAATCAGAAGAAGTAGAAGAAGGAAAAGGAGAAGGTGAAGTCTGGAGGGTGAATCAGAAGAAGCAGAAGAAGGAGAAGGAGAAGGTGAAGTCTGGAGGGTGAATCAGAAGAAGTAGAAGAAGGAGAAGGAGAGGGTGTAGTTTGGAGGGTGAATCAGGAGAAGTAGACGAAGGAGAAGGAGAAGGTGAAGTCTGGAGGGTGAATCAGAAGAAGCAGAAGAAGGAGAAGGAGAAGGTGAAGTCTGGAGGGTGAATCAGAAGAAGTAGAAGAAGCAGAAGGAGAAGGTGAAGTCTGGAGGGTGAATCAGAAGAAGCAGAAGAAGGAGAAGGAGAAGGTGAAGTCTGGAGGGTGAATCAGAAGAAGCAGAAGAAGGAGAAGAAGAAGGTGAAGTATGGAGGGTGAATCAGAAGAAGCAGAAGAAGGAGAAGGAGAAGGTGAAGTCTGGAGTGTGAATCAGAAGAAGCAGAAGAAGTAGAAGGAGAAGGTGAAGTCTGGAGGGTGGATCAGAAGAAGCAGAAGAAGGAGAAGGAGAAGGTGAAGTCTGGAGGGTGAATCAGAAGAAGCAGAAGAAGGAGAAGGAGAAGGTGAAGTCAGGAGGGAGAATCAGAAGAAGCAGAAGAAGGAGAAGGAGAAGGTGAAGTCTGGAGGGTGAATCAGAAGAAGCAGAAGAAGGAGAAGGAGAAGGTGAAGACTGGAGGGTGAATCAGAAGAAGTAGAAGAAGGAGAAGGAGAAGGTGAAGTCTGGAGGGTGAATCAGAAGAAGTAGAAGAAGGAGAAGGAGAAGGCGAAGTCTGGAGGGTGAATCAGAAGAAGCAGAAGAAGGAGAAGGAGAAGGTGAAATCTGGAGGGTGAATCAGAAGAAGCAGAAGAAGGAGAAGGAGAAGATGAAGTCTGGAGGGTGAATCAGAAGAAGTAGAAGAAGGAGAAGGAGAAGGTGAGATCTGGAGGGTGAATCAGAAGAAGCAGAAGAAGGAGAAGGAGAAGGTGAAGTCTGAAGGGTGAATCAGAAGAAGCAGAAAAAGGAGAAGGAGAAGGTGAAGTCTGGAGGGTGAATCAGAAGAAGCAGAAGAAGGAGAAGTAGAAGCTGAAGTCTGGAGGGTGAATCAGAAGAAGCAGAAGAAGGAGAAGGAGTAAATGAAGTCCGGAGGGTGAATCAGAAGACGTAGAAGAAGGAGAGGAGAAGGTGAAGTCTGGAGGGTGAATCAGAAGAAGTAGAAGAAGGAGAAGGAGAAGGTGAAGTCTGGAGGGTGAATCAGAAGAAGCAGAAGAAGGAGAAGGAGAAGGTGAAGTCTGGAGGGTGAATCAGAAGAAGCAGAAGAAGGAGAAGGAGAAGATGAAGTCTGGAGGGTGAATCAGAAGAAGTAGAAGAAGGAGAAGGAGAAGGTGAAGTCTGGAGGGTGAATCAGAAGAAGCAGAAGAAGGAGAAGGAGAAGGTGAAGTCTGGAGGGTGAATCAGAAGAAGCAGAAGAAGGAGAAGGAGAAGGTGATGTCTGGAGGGTGAATCAGAAGAAGCAGAATAAGGAGAAGGAGAAGGTGAAGTCTGGAGGGTGAATCAGAAGAAGCAGAAGAAGGAGAAGGAGAAGGTGAAGTCTGGAGGGTGAATCAGAAGAAGTAGAAGAAGGAGAAGGAGAAGGTAAAGTCTGGAGGGTGAATCAGAAGAAGTAGAAGAAGGAAAAGGAGAAGGTGAAGTCTGGAGGGTGAATCAGAAGAAGCAGAAGAAGGAGAAGGAGAAGGTGAAGTCTGGAGGGTGAATCAGAAGAAGTAGAAGAAGGAGAAGGAGAGGGTGTAGTTTGGAGGGTGAATCAGGAGAAGTAGACGAAGGAGAAGGAGAAGGTGAAGTCTGGAGGGTGAATCAGAAGAAGCAGAAGAAGGAGAAGGAGAAGGTGAAGTCTGGAGGGTGAATCAGAAGAAGTAGAAGAAGCAGAAGGAGAAGGTGAAGTCTGGAGGGTGAATCAGAAGAAGCAGAAGAAGGAGAAGGAGAAGGTGAAGTCTGGAGGGTGAATCAGAAGAAGCAGAAGAAGGAGAAGGAGAAGGTGAAGTATGGAGGGTGAATCAGAAGAAGCAGAAGAAGGAGAAGGAGAAGGTGAAGTCTGGAGTGTGAATCAGAAGAAGCAGAAGAAGTAGAAGGAGAAGGTGAAGTCTGGAGGGTGGATCAGAAGAAGCAGAAGAAGGAGAAGGAGAAGGTGAAGTCTGGAGGGTGAATCAGAAGAAGCAGAAGAAGGAGAAGGAGAAGGTGAAGTCAGGAGGGTGAATCAGAAGAAGCAGAAGAAGGAGAAGGAGAAGGTGAAGTCTGGAGGGTGAATCAGAAGAAGCAGAAGAAGGAGAAGGAGAAGGTGAAGACTGGAGGGTGAATCAGAAGAAGTAGAAGAAGGAGAAGGAGAAGGTGAAGTCTGGAGGGTGAATCAGAAGAAGTAGAAGAAGGAGAAGGAGAAGGCGAAGTCTGGAGGGTGAATCAGAAGAAGCAGAAGAAGGAGAAGGAGAAGGTGAAATCTGGAGGGTGAATCAGAAGAAGCAGAAGAAGGAGAAGGAGAAGATGAAGTCTGGAGGGTGAATCAGAAGAAGTAGAAGAAGGAGAAGGAGAAGGTGAGATCTGGAGGGTGAATCAGAAGAAGCAGAAGAAGGAGAAGGAGAAGGTGAAGTCTGAAGGGTGAATCAGAAGAAGCAGAAAAAGGAGAAGGAGAAAGTGAAGTCTGGAGGGTGAATCAGAAGAAGCAGAAGAAGGAGAAGTAGAAGCTGAAGTCTGGAGGGTGAATCAGAAGAAGCAGAAGAAGGAGAAGGAGTAAATGAAGTCCGGAGGGTGAATCAGAAGACGTAGAAGAAGGAGAGGAGAAGGTGAAGTCTGGAGGGTGAATCAGAAGAAGTAGAAGAAGGAGAAGGAGAAGGTGAAGTCTGGGGGGTGAATCAGAAGAAGCAGAAGAAGGAGAAGGAGAAGGTGAAGTCTGGAGGGTGAATCAGAAGAAGCAGAAGAAGGAGAAGGAGAAGATGAAGTCTGGAGGGTGAATCAGAAGAAGTAGAAGAAGGAGAAGGAGAAGGTGAAGTCTGGAGGGTGAATCAGAAGAAGCAGAAGAAGGAGAAGGAGAAGGTGAAGTCTGGAGGGTGAATCAGAAGAAGCAGAAGAAGGAGAAGGAGAAGGTGATGTCTGGAGGGTGAATCAGAAGAAGCAGAATAAGGAGAAGGAGAAGGTGAAGTCTGGAGGGTGAATCAGAAGAAGCAGAAGAAGGAGAAGGAGAAGGTGAAGTCTGGAGGGTGAATCAGAAGAAGTAGAAGAAGGAGAAGGAGAAGGTGAAGTCTGGAGGGTGAAGCAGAAGAAGTAGAAGAAGCAGAAGAGAAGGCGAAGTCTGGGGGGTGAATCAGAAGAAGCAGAAGAAGGAGAAGGAGAAGGTTAAGTCTGGAGGGTGAATCAGAAGAAGCAGAAGAAGGAGAAGGAGAAGGTGAAGTCTGAAGGGTGAATCATAAGAAGTAGAAGAAGGAGAAGGAGAAGGTGAGGTCTGGAGGGTGAATCAGAAGAAGCAGAAGAAGGAGAAGGAGAAGGTGAAGTCTGAAGGGTGAATCAGAAGAAGCAGAAGATGGAGAAGGAGATGGTGAAGTCTGGAGGGTGAATCAGAAGAAGCAGAAGAAGGAGAAGGAGAAGGTGAAGTCTGGAGGGTGAATCAGAAGATGCAGAAGAAGGAGAAGGAGAAGGTGAAGTCTGGAGGGTGAATCAGAAGAAGTAGAAGAAGGAGAAGTAGAAGGTGAAGTCTGGAGGGTGAATCAGAAGAAGTAGAAGAAGGAGAAGGAGAAGGACAAGTCTGGAGGGTGAATCAGAAGAAGCAGAAGAAGGAGAAGGTGAAGTCTGGAGGGTGAATCAGAAGAAGCAGAAGAAGGAGAATGAGAAGATGAAGTCTGGAGGGTGTATCAGAAGAAGTAGAAGAAGGAGAAGGAGAAGGTGAAGTCTGGAGGGTGAATCAGAAGAAGCAGAAGAAGGAGAAGGAGAAGGTGAAGTCTGGAGGGTGAATCAGAAGAAGCAGAAGAAGGAGAAGGAGAAGGTGAAGTCTGGAGGGTGAATCAGAAGAAGCAGAATAAGGAGAAGGAGAAGGTGAAGTCTGGAGGGTGAATCAGGAGAAGCAGAAGAAGGAGAAGGAGAAGGTGAAGTCTGGAGGGTGAATCAGAAGAAGTAGAAGAAGGAGAAGGAGAAGGTGAAGTCTGGAGGGTGAAGCAGAAGAAGTAGAAGAAGGAGAAGGAGTAGGTGAAGTCAGGAGGGTGAATCAGAAGAAGTAGAAGAAGGAGAAGGAGAAGGTGAAGTCTGGAGGGTGAATCAGAAGAAGTAGAAGAAGGAGAAGGAGAAGGTGAGGTCTGGAGGGTGAATCAGAAGAAGCAGAAGAAGGAGAAGGAGAAGATGAAGTCTGGAGGGTGAATCAGAAGAAGCAGAAGAAGGAGAAGGAGAAGGTGAAGTCTGGAGGGTGAATCAGAAGAAGCAGAAGAAGGAGAAGGAGAAGGTGAAGTCAGGAGGGTGAATCAGAAGAAGCAGAGGAAGGAGAAGGAGAAGGTGAAGTTAGGAGGGTGAATCAGAAGAAGCAGAAGAAGGAGAAGGAGAAGGTGAAGTCAGGGGGGTGAAGCAGAAGAAGTAGAAGAAGGAGAAGGAGATGGTGAAGTCAGGAGTGTGAAGCAGAAGAAGCAGAAGAAGGAGAAGGAGAAGGTGAAGTCTGGAGGGTGAAGCAGAAGAAACAGAAGAAGGAGAAGGAGAAGGTGAAGTCTGGAGGGCGAAGCAGAAGAAGCAGAAGAAGGAGAAGGTGAAGGTGAAGTCTGGAGGGTGAAGCAGAAGAAGCAGAAGAAGGAGAAGGAGAAGGTGAAGTCTGGAGGGTGAATCAGAAGAAGTATAAGAAGGAGAAGGAGAAGGTGAAGTCAGGGGGTGAAGCAGAAGAAGGAGAAGGAGAAGGCGAAGTCAGGAAGGTGAATCAGAAGAAGTAGAAGAAGGAAAAGGAGAAGGTGAAGTCTGGAGGGTGAATCAGAAGAAGCAGAAGAAGGAGAAGGAGAAGGTGAAGTCTGGAGGGTGAATCAGAAGAAGTAGAAGAAGGAGAAGGAGAGGGTGTAGTTTGGAGGGTGAATCAGGAGAAGTAGACGAAGGAGAAGGAGAAGGTGAAGTCTGGAGGGTGAATCAGAAGAAGCAGAAGAAGGAGAAGGAGAAGGTGAAGTCTGGAGGGTGAATCAGAAGAAGTAGAAGAAGCAGAAGGAGAAGGTGAAGTCTGGAGGGTGAATCAGAAGAAGCAGAAGAAGGAGAAGGAGAAGGTGAAGTCTGGAGGGTGAATCAGAAGAAGCAGAAGAAGGAGAAGGAGAAGGTGAAGTATGGAGGGTGAATCAGAAGAAGCAGAAGAAGGAGAAGGAGAAGGTGAAGTCTGGAGTGTGAATCAGAAGAAGCAGAAGAAGTAGAAGGAGAAGGTGAAGTCTGGAGGGTGGATCAGAAGAAGCAGAAGAAGGAGAAGGAGAAGGTGAAGTCTGGAGGGTGAATCAGAAGAAGCAGAAGAAGGAGAAGGAGAAGGTGAAGTCAGGAGGGTGAATCAGAAGAAGCAGAAGAAGGAGAAGGAGAAGGTGAAGTCTGGAGGGTGAATCAGAAGAAGCAGAAGAAGGAGAAGGAGAAGGTGAAGACTGGAGGGTGAATCAGAAGAAGTAGAAGAAGGAGAAGGAGAAGGTGAAGTCTGGAGGGTGAATCAGAAGAAGTAGAAGAAGGAGAAGGAGAAGGCGAAGTCTGGAGGGTGAATCAGAAGAAGCAGAAGAAGGAGAAGGAGAAGGTGAAATCTGGAGGGTGAATCAGAAGAAGCAGAAGAAGGAGAAGGAGAAGATGAAGTCTGGAGGGTGAATCAGAAGAAGTAGAAGAAGGAGAAGGAGAAGGTGAGATCTGGAGGGTGAATCAGAAGAAGCAGAAGAAGGAGAAGGAGAAGGTGAAGTCTGAAGGGTGAATCAGAAGAAGCAGAAAAAGGAGAAGGAGAAGGTGAAGTCTGGAGGGTGAATCAGAAGAAGCAGAAGAAGGAGAAGTAGAAGCTGAAGTCTGGAGGGTGAATCAGAAGAAGCAGAAGAAGGAGAAGGAGAAGGTGAAGTCCGGAGGGTGAATCAGAAGACGTAGAAGAAGGAGAGGAGAAGGTGAAGTCTGGAGGGTGAATCAGAAGAAGTAGAAGAAGGAGAAGGAGAAGGTGAAGTCTGGAGGGTGAATCAGAAGAAGCAGAAGAAGGAGAAGGAGAAGGTGAAGTCTGGAGGGTGAATCAGAAGAAGCAGAAGAAGGAGAAGGAGAAGATGAAGTCTGGAGGGTGAATCAGAAGAAGTAGAAGAAGGAGAAGGAGAAGGTGAAGTCTGGAGGGTGAATCAGAAGAAGCAGAAGAAGGAGAAGGAGAAGGTGAAGTCTGGAGGGTGAATCAGAAGAAGCAGAAGAAGGAGAAGGAGAAGGTGATGTCTGGAGGGTGAATCAGAAGAAGCAGAATAAGGAGAAGGAGAAGGTGAAGTCTGGAGGGTGAATCAGAAGAAGCAGAAGAAGGAGAAGGAGAAGGTGAAGTCTGGAGGGTGAATCAGAAGAAGTAGAAGAAGGAGAAGGAGAAGGTGAAGTCTGGAGGGTGAAGCAGAAGAAGTAGAAGAAGGAGAAGGAGAAGGTGAAGTCAGGAGGGTGAATCAGAAGAAGTAGAAGAAGGAGAAGGAGAAGGTGAAGTCAGGAGGGTGAACCAGAAGAAGCAGAAGAAGGAGAAGGAGAAGGTGAAGTCTGGAGGGTGAACCAGAAGAATCAGAAGAAGGAGAAGGAGAAGGTGAAGTCTGGAGGGTGAATCAGAAGAAGCAGAAGAAAGAGAAGGAGAAGGTGAAGTCTGGAGGGTGAAGCAGAAGAAGCAGAAGAAGGAGAAGGAGAAGGTGAAGACTGGAGGGTGAATCAGAAGAAGTAGAAGAAGGAGAAGAAGAAGGTGAAGTCTGGAGGGTGAATCAGAAGAAGTAGAAGAAGGAGAAGGAGAAGGTGAAGTCTGGAGGGTGAATCAGAAGAAGCAGAAGAAGGAGAAGGAGAAGGTGAAGTCTGGAGGGTGAAACAGAAGAAGTAGAAGAAGGAGAAGGAGAAGGTGAGGTCTGGAGGGTGAATCAGAAGAAGGAGAAGTAGAAGGTGAAGTCTGGAGGGTGGATCAGAAGAAGCAGAAGAAGGAGAAGGAGAAGGTGAGGTCAGGAGGGTGAATCAGAAGAAGCAGAAGAAGGAGAAGGAGAAGGTGAAGTTAGGAGGGTGAATCAGAAGAAGCAGAAGAAGGAGAAGGAGAAGGTGAAGTCAGGGGGGTGAAGCAGAAGAAGTAGAAGAAGGAGAAGGAGAAGGTGAAGTCAGGAGGGTGAAGCAGAAGAAGCAGAAGAAGGAGAAGGAGAAGGTCAAGTCTGGAGGGCGCAGCAGAAGAAGCAGAAGAAGGAGAAGGAGAAGGTGAAGTCTGGAGGGTGAAGCCGTAGAAGCAGAAGAAGGAGAAGGAGAAGGTGAAGTCTGGAGGGTGAATCAGAAGAAGTAGAAGAAGGAGAAGGAGAAGGTGAAGTCAGGAGGGTGAAGCAGAAGAAGCAGAAGAAGGAGAAGGAGAAGGTGAAGTCTGGAGGGTGAAGCAGAAGAAGCAGAAGAAGGAGAAGGAGAAGGTGAAGTCTGGAGGGCGAAGCAGAAGAAGCAGAAGAAGGAGAAGGAGAAGGTGAATTCTGGAGGGTGAAGCAGAAAAGGCAGATGAAGGACAAGGAGAAGGTGAAGTCTGGAGGGTGAATCAGAAGAAGTAGAAGAAGGAGTAGCAGAAGGTGAAGTCAGGAGGGTGAAGCAGAAGAAGCAGAAGAAGGATAAGGAGAAGGTGAAGTCTGGAGGGTGAAGCAGAAGAAGCAGAAGAAGGAGAAGGAGAAGGTGAAGTCTGGAGGGTGAAGCAGAAGAAGCAGAAGAAGGAGAAGGAGAAGGTGAAGTCAGGAGGGTGAATCAGAAGAATCAGAAGAAGGAGAAGGAGAAGGTGAAGTCTGGAGGGTGAATCAGAAGAAGTAGAAGAAGGAGAAGGAGAAGGTGAAGTCTGGAGGGTGAATCAGAAAAAGTAGAAGAAGGAGAAGGAGAAGGTGAAGTCTGGAGGGTGAATCAGAAGAAGCAGAAGAAGGAGAATGAGAAGGTGAAGTCTGGAGGGAGAAGCAGAAGAAGTAGAAGAAGGAGAAGGAGAAGGTGAAGTCTGGAGGGTGAATCAGAAGAAGTAGAAGAAGGAGAAGGAGAAGGTGAAGTTTGGAGTGTGAATCAGAAGAAGTAGAAGAAGGAGAAGGAGAAGGTGAAGTCTGGAGGGTGAATCAGAAGAAGCAGAAGAAGGAGAAGGTGAAGTCTGGAGGGTGAATCAGAAGCAGTAGAAGAAGGAGAAGGAGAAGGTGTAGTCTGGAGGGTGAATCAGAAGAAGTAGACGAAGGAGAAGGAGAAGGTGAAGTCTGGAGGGTGAATCAGAAGAAGCAGAAGCAGGAGAAGGAGAAGGTGAAGTCTGGAGGGTGAAACAGAAGAAGTAGAAGAAGGAGAAGGAGAAGGTAAAGTCTGGAGGGTGAATCAGAAGAAGCAGAAGAAGGAGAAGGAGAAGGTGAATTCTGGAGGTTGAATCAGAAGTAGCAGAAGAAGGAGAAGGAGAAGGTGAAGTCTGGAGGGTGAATCAGAAGAAGCAGAAGAAGGAGTAGGAGAAGGTGAAGTCTGGAGGGTGAATCAGATGAAGCAGAAGAAGTAGAAGGAGATGGTGAATTCTGGAGGGTGAATCAGAAGAAGTAGAAGAAGGAGAAGGAGAAGGTGAAGTCTGGAGGGTGAATCAGAAGAAGCAGAAGAAGGAGAAGGAGAAGGTGAAGTCAGGAGGGTGAATCAGAAGAAGCGAAAGAAGGAGAAGGAGAAGGTGAAGTCTGGAGGGTGAATCAGAAGAAGCAGAAGAAGGAGAAGGAGAAGGTGAAGACTGGAGGGTGAATCAGAAGAAGTAGAAGAAGGAGAAGGAGAAGGTGAAGTCTGGAGGGTGAATCAGAAGAAGTAGAAGAAGGAGAAGGCGAAGTCTGGAGGGTGAATCAGAAGAAGTAGAAGAAGGAGAAGGAGAAGGTGAAGTCATGAGGGAGAAGCAGAAGAAGCAGAAGAAGGAGAAGGAGAAGGTGATGCCTGGAGGGTGAAGCAGAAGAAGCAGAAGAAGGAGAAGGAGAAGGTGAAGTCTGGAGGGTGAATCAGAAGAAGTAGAAGAAGGAGAAGGAGAAGGTGAAGTCTGGAGGGTTAATCAGAAGAAGTAGAAGAAGGAGAATGAGAAGGTGAAGTCAGGAGGGTGCAGCAGAAGAAGCAGAAGAAGGAGAAGGAGAAGGTGAAGTCTGGAGGGTGAAGCAGAAGAAGCAGAAGAAGGAGAAGGAGAAGGTGAAGTCTGGAGGGTGAAGCAGAAGAAGCAGAAGAAGGAGAAGGAGAAGGTGAAGTCTGGAGGGAGAAGCAGAAGAAGTAGAAGAAGGAGAAGGAGAAGGTGAAGTCTGGAGGGTGAATCAGAAGAAGTAGAAGAAGGAGAAGGAGAAGGTGAAGTCTGGAGGGTGAATCAGAAAAAGTAGAAGAAGGAGAAGGAGAAGGTGAAGTCTGGAGGGTGAATCAGAAGAAGCAGAAGAAGGAGAATGAGAAGGTGAAGTCTGGAGGGAGAAGCAGAAGAAGTAGAAGAAGGAGAAGGAGAAGGTGAAGTCTGGAGGGTGAATCAGAAGAAGTAGAAGAAGGAGAAGGAGAAGGTGAAGTTTGGAGTGTGAATCAGAAGAAGTAGAAGAAGGAGAAGGAGAAGGTGAAGTCTGGAGGGTGAATCAGAAGAAGCAGAAGAAGGAGAAGGTGAAGTCTGGAGGGTGAATCAGAAGCAGTAGAAGAAGGAGAAGGAGAAGGTGTAGTCTGGAGGGTGAATCAGAAGAAGTAGACGAAGGAGAAGGAGAAGGTGAAGTCTGGAGGGTGAATCAGAAGAAGCAGAAGCAGGAGAAGGAGAAGGTGAAGTCTGGAGGGTGAAACAGAAGAAGTAGAAGAAGGAGAAGGAGAAGGTAAAGTCTGGAGGGTGAATCAGAAGAAGCAGAAGAAGGAGAAGGAGAAGGTGAATTCTGGAGGTTGAATCAGAAGTAGCAGAAGAAGGAGAAGGAGAAGGTGAAGTCTGGAGGGTGAATCAGAAGAAGCAGAAGAAGGAGTAGGAGAAGGTGAAGTCTTGAGGGTGAATCAGATGAAGCAGAAGAAGTAGAAGGAGATGGTGAATTCTGGAGGGTGAATCAGAAGAAGTAGAAGAAGGAGAAGGAGAAGGTGAAGTCTGGAGGGTGAATCAGAAGAAGCAGAAGAAGGAGAAGGAGAAGGTGAAGTCAGGAGGGTGAATCAGAAGAAGCGAAAGAAGGAGAAGGAGAAGGTGAAGTCTGGAGGGTGAATCAGAAGAAGCAGAAGAAGGAGAAGGAGAAGGTGAAGACTGGAGGGTGAATCAGAAGAAGTAGAAGAAGGAGAAGGAGAAGGTGAAGTCTGGAGGGTGAATCAGAAGAAGTAGAAGAAGGAGAAGGCGAAGTCTGGAGGGTGAATCAGAAGAAGTAGAAGAAGGAGAAGGAGAAGGTGAAGTCATGAGGGAGAAGCAGAAGAAGCAGAAGAAGGAGAAGGAGAAGGTGATGCATGGAGGGTGAAGCAGAAGAAGCAGAAGAAGGAGAAGGAGAAGGTGAAGTCTGGAGGGTGAATCAGAAGAAGTAGAAGAAGGAGAAGGAGAAGGTGAAGTCTGGAGGGTTAATCAGAAGAAGTAGAAGAAGGAGAATGAGAAGGTGAAGTCAGGAGGGTGCAGCAGAAGAAGCAGAAGAAGGAGAAGGAGAAGGTGAAGTCTGGAGGGTGAAGCAGAAGAAGCAGAAGAAGGAGAAGGAGAAGGTGAAGTCTGGAGGGTGAAGCAGAAGAAGCAGAAGAAGGAGAAGGAGAAGGTGAAGTCTGGAGGGAGAAGCAGAAGAAGTAGAAGAAGGAGAAGGAGAAGGTGAAGTCTGGAGGGTGAATCAGAAGAAGTAGAAGAAGGAGAAGGAGAAGGTGAAGTCTGGAGGGTGAATCAGAAAAAGTAGAAGAAGGAGAAGGAGAAGGTGAAGTCTGGAGGGTGAATCAGAAGAAGCAGAAGAAGGAGAATGAGAAGGTGAAGTCTGGAGGGAGAAGCAGAAGAAGTAGAAGAAGGAGAAGGAGAAGGTGAAGTCTGGAGGGTGAATCAGAAGAAGTAGAAGAAGGAGAAGGAGAAGGTGAAGTTTGGAGTGTGAATCAGAAGAAGTAGAAGAAGGAGAAGGAGAAGGTGAAGTCTGGAGGGTGAATCAGAAGAAGCAGAAGAAGGAGAAGGTGAAGTCTGGAGGGTGAATCAGAAGCAGTAGAAGAAGGAGAAGGAGAAGGTGTAGTCTGGAGGGTGAATCAGAAGAAGTAGACGAAGGAGAAGGAGAAGGTGAAGTCTGGAGGGTGAATCAGAAGAAGCAGAAGCAGGAGAAGGAGAAGGTGAAGTCTGGAGGGTGAAACAGAAGAAGTAGAAGAAGGAGAAGGAGAAGGTAAAGTCTGGAGGGTGAATCAGAAGAAGCAGAAGAAGGAGAAGGAGAAGGTGAATTCTGGAGGTTGAATCAGAAGTAGCAGAAGAAGGAGAAGGAGAAGGTGAAGTCTGGAGGGTGAATCAGAAGAAGCAGAAGAAGGAGTAGGAGAAGGTGAAGTCTGGAGGGTGAATCAGATGAAGCAGAAGAAGTAGAAGGAGATGGTGAATTCTGGAGGGTGAATCAGAAGAAGTAGAAGAAGGAGAAGGAGAAGGTGAAGTCTGGAGGGTGAATCAGAAGAAGCAGAAGAAGGAGAAGGAGAAGGTGAAGTCAGGAGGGTGAATCAGAAGAAGCGAAAGAAGGAGAAGGAGAAGGTGAAGTCTGGAGGGTGAATCAGAAGAAGCAGAAGAAGGAGAAGGAGAAGGTGAAGACTGGAGGGTGAATCAGAAGAAGTAGAAGAAGGAGAAGGAGAAGGTGAAGTCTGGAGGGTGAATCAGAAGAAGTAGAAGAAGGAGAAGGCGAAGTCTGGAGGGTGAATCAGAAGAAGTAGAAGAAGGAGAAGGAGAAGGTGAAGTCACGAGGGAGAAGCAGAAGAAGCAGAAGAAGGAGAAGGAGAAGGTGATGCCTGGAGGGTGAAGCAGAAGAAGCAGAAGAAGGAGAAGGAGAAGGTGAAGTCTGGAGGGTGAATCAGAAGAAGTAGAAGAAGGAGAAGGAGAAGGTGAAGTCTGGAGGGTTAATCAGAAGAAGTAGAAGAAGGAGAATGAGAAGGTGAAGTCAGGAGGGTGCAGCAGAAGAAGCAGAAGAAGGAGAAGGAGAAGGTGAAGTCTGGAGGGTGAAGCAGAAGAAGCAGAAGAAGGAGAAGGAGAAGGTGAAGTCTGGAGGGTGAAGCAGAAGAAGCAGAAGAAGGAGAAGGAGAAGGTGAAGTCTGGAGGGAGAAGCAGAAGAAGTAGAAGAAGGAGAAGGAGAAGGTGAAGTCTGGAGGGTGAATCAGAAGAAGTAGAAGAAGGAGAAGGAGAAGGTGAAGTCTGGAGGGTGAATCAGAAGAAGCAGAAGAAGGAGAAGGAGAAGGAGAAGTCTGGAGGGTGAATCAGAAGAAGTAGAAGAAGGAGAAGGAGAAGGTGTAGTCTGGAGGGTGAATCAGAAGAAGTAGACGAAGGAGAAGGAGAAGGTTAAGTCTGGAGGGTGAATCAGAAGAAGCAGAAGCAGGAGAAGGAGAAGGTGAAGTCTGGAGGGTGAATCAGAAGAAGTAGAAGAAGGAGAAGGAGAAGGTGAAGTCTGGAGGGTGAATCAGAAGAAGCAGAAGAAGGAGAAGGAGAAGGTGAAGTCTGGAGGGTGAATCAGAAGAAGCAGAAGAAGGAGAAGGAGAAGGTGAAGTCTGGAGGGTGAATCAGAAGAAGCAGAAGAAGGAGAAGGAGAAGGTGAAGTCTGGAGGGTGAATCAGAAGAAGCAGAAGAAGTAGAAGGAGAAGGTGAAGTCTGGAGGGTGAATCAGAAGAAGGAGAAGAAGGAGAAGGAGAAGGTGAAGTCTGGAGGGTGAATCAGAAGAAGCAGAAGAAGGAGAAGGAGAAGGTGAAGTCAGGAGGGTGAATCAGAAGAAGCAGAAGAAGGAGAAGGAGAAGGTGAAGTCTGGAGGGTGAATCAGAAGAAGCAGAAGAAGGCGAAGGAGAAGGTGAAGACTGGAGGGTGAATCAGAAGAAGTAGAAGAAGGAGAATGAGAAGGTGAAGTCAGGAGGGTGCAGCAGAAGAAGCAGAAGAAGGAGAAGGAGAAGGTGAAGTCTGGAGGGTGAAGCAGAAGAAGCAGAAGAAGGAGAAGGAGAAGGTGAAGTCTGGAGGGTGAAGCAGAAGAAGCAGAAGAAGGAGAAGGAGAAGGTGAAGTCTGGAGGGAGAAGCAGAAGAAGTAGAAGAAGGAGAAGGAGAAGGTGAAGTCTGGAGGGTGAATCAGAAGAAGTAGAAGAAGGAGAAGGAGAAGGTGAAGTCTGGAGGGTGAATCAGAAGAAGCAGAAGAAGGAGAAGGAGAAGGAGAAGTCTGGAGGGTGAATCAGAAGAAGTAGAAGAAGGAGAAGGAGAAGGTGTAGTCTGGAGGGTGAATCAGAAGAAGTAGACGAAGGAGAAGGAGAAGGTTAAGTCTGGAGGGTGAATCAGAAGAAGCAGAAGCAGGAGAAGGAGAAGGTGAAGTCTGGAGGGTGAATCAGAAGAAGTAGAAGAAGGAGAAGGAGAAGGTGAAGTCTGGAGGGTGAATCAGAAGAAGCAGAAGAAGGAGAAGGAGAAGGTGAAGTCTGGAGGGTGAATCAGAAGAAGCAGAAGAAGGAGAAGGAGAAGGTGAAGTCTGGAGGGTGAATCAGAAGAAGCAGAAGAAGGAGAAGGAGAAGGTGAAGTCTGGAGGGTGAATCAGAAGAAGCAGAAGAAGTAGAAGGAGAAGGTGAAGTCTGGAGGGTGAATCAGAAGAAGGAGAAGAAGGAGAAGGAGAAGGTGAAGTCTGGAGGGTGAATCAGATGAAGCAGAAGAAGGAGAAGGAGAAGGTGAAGTCAGGAGGGTGAATCAGAAGAAGCAGAAGAAGGAGAAGGAGAAGGTGAAGTCTGGAGGGTGAATCAGAAGAAGCAGAAGAAGGCGAAGGAGAAGGTGAAGACTGGAGGGTGAATCAGAATAAGTAGAAGAAGGAGAAGGAGATGGTGAAGTCTGGAGGGTGAATCAGAAGAAGTAGAAGAAGCAGAAGGAGAAGGCGAAGTCTGGAGGGTGAATCAGAAGAAGCAGAATAAGGAGAAGGAGAAGGTTAAGTCTGGAGGGTGAATCAAAAGAAGCAGAAGAAGGAGAAGGAGAAGGTGAAGTCTGGAGGGTGAATCATAAGAAGTAGAAGAAGGAGAAGGAGAAGGTGAGGTCTGGAGGGTGAATCAGAAGAAGCAGAAGAAGGAGAAGGAGAAGGTGAAGTCTGAAGGGTGAATCAGAAGAAGCAGAAGATGGAGAAGGAGAAGGTGAAGTCTGGAGGGTGAATCAGAAGAAGCAGAAGAAGGAGAAGGAGAAGGTGAAGTCTGGAGGGTGAATCAGAAGAAGTAGAAGAAGGAGAAGGAGAAGGTGAAGTCTGGAGGGTGAATCAGTAGAAGTAGAAGAAGGAGAAGGAGAAGGTGAAGTCTGGAGGGTGAATCAGAAGAAGTAGAAGAAGGAGAAGGAGAAGGACAAGTCTGGAGGGTGAATCAGAAGAAGCAGAAGAAGGAGAAGGAGAAGGTGAAGTCTGGAGGGTAAATCAGAAGAAGCAGAAGAAGGAGAATGAGAAGATGAAGTCTGGAGGGTGTATCAGAAGAAGTAGAAGAAGGAGAAGGAGAAGGTGAAGTCTGGAGGGTGAATCAGAAGAAGCAGAAGAAGGAGAAGGAGAAGGTGAAGTCTGGAGGGTGAATCAGAAGAAGCAGAAGAAGGAGAAGGAGAAGGTGAAGTCTGGAGGGTGAATCAGAAGAAGCAGAATAAGGAGAAGGAGAAGGTGAAGTCTGGAGGGTGAATCAGGAGAAGCAGAAGAAGGAGAAGGAGAAGGTGAAGTCTGGAGGGTGAATCAGAAGAAGTAGAAGAAGGAGAAGGATAAGGTGAAGTCTGGAGGGTGAAGCAGAAGAAGTAGAAGAAGGAGAAGGAGAAGGTGAAGTCAGGAGGGTGAATCAGAAGAAGTAGAAGAAGGAGAAGGAGAAGGTGAAGTCTGGAGGGTGAATCAGAAGAAGCAGAAGAAGGAGAAGGAGAAGGTGAAGTCTGGAGGGTGAAAATAGAAGAAGCAAAAGAATGAGAAGGAGAAGATGAAGTCTGGAGGGTGAATCAGAAGAAGTAGAAGAAGGAGAAGGAGAAGGTGAGGTCTGGAGGGTGAATCAGAAGAAGCAGAAGAAGGAGAAGGAGAAGATGAAGTCTGGAGGGTGAATCAGAAGAAGCAGAAGAAGGAGAAGGAGAAGGTGAAGTCTGGAGGGTGAATCAGAAGAAGCAGAAGAAGGAGAAGGAGAAGGTGAAGTCAGGAGGGTGAATCAGAAGAAGCAGAAGAAAGAGAAGGAGAAGGTGAAGTTAGGAGGGTGAATCAGAAGAAGCAGAAGAAGGAGAAGGAGAAGGTGAAGTCAGGGGGGTGAAGCAGAAGAAGTAGAAGAAGGAGAAGGAGATGGTGAAGTCAGGAGGATGAAGCAGAAGAAGGAGAAGGAGAAGGTGAAGTCTGGAGGGTGAAGCAGAAGAAACAGAAGAAGGAGAAGGAGAAGGTGAAGTCTGGAGGGCGAAGCAGAAGAAGCAGAAGAAGGAGAAGGTGAAGGTGAAGTCTGGAAGGTGAAGCAGAAGAAGCAGAAGAAGGAGAAGAAGAAGGTGAAGTCTGGAGGGTGAATCAGAAGAAGTAGAAGAAGGAGAAGGAGAAGGTGAAGTCAGGAGGGTGAAGCAGAAGAAGGAGACGGAGAAGGTGAAGTCTGGAGCGTGAAGCAGAAGAAGCAGAAGAAGGAGAAGGGGAAGGTGAAGTCTGGAGGGTGAAGCAGAAGAAGCAGAAGAAGGAGAAGGAGAAGGTGAAGTCAGGAGGGTGAATCAGAAGAAGTAGAAGAAGGAGAAGGAGAAGGTGAAGTCTGGAGGGTGAATCAGAAGAAGTAGAAGAAGGAGAAGGAGAAGGTGAAGTCTGGAGGGTGAATCAGAAGAAGTAGAAGAAGGAGAAGGAGAAGGTGAAGTCTGGAGGGTGAATCAGAAGAAGCAGAAGAAGGAGAAGGAGAAGGTGAAGTCTGGAGGGAGAAGCAGAAGAAGCAGAAGAAGGAGAAGGAGAAGATGAAGTCTGGAGGGTGAATCAGAAGCAGTAGAAGAAGGAGAAGGAGAAGGTGAGATCTGGAGGGTGAATCAGAAGAAGCAGAAGAAGGAGAAGGAGAAGGTGAAGTCTGAAGGGTGAATCAGAAGAAGCAGAAAAAGGAGAAGGAGAAGGTGAAGTCTGGAGGGTGAATCAGAAGAAGCAGAAGAAGGAGAAGGAGAAGGTGAAGTCTGGAGGGTGAATCAGAAGAAGCAGAAGAAGGAGAAGGAGAAGGTGAAGTCCGGAGGGTGAATCAGAAGAAGTAGAAGAAGGAGAAGGAGAAGGTGAAGTCTGGAGGGTGAATCAGAAGAAGTAGAAGAAGGAGAAGGAGAAGGTGAAGTCTGGAGGGTGAATCAGAAGAAGCAGAAGAAGGAGAAGGAGAAGGTGAAGTCTGGAGGGTGAATCAGAAGAAGCAGAAGAAGGAGAAGGAGAAGATGAAGTCTGGAGGGTGAAGCAGAAGAAGGAGACGGAGAAGGTGAAGTCTGGAGGGTGAAGCAGAAGAAGCAGAAGAAGGAGAAGGAGAAGGTGAAGTCTGGAGGGTGAAGCAGAAGAAGCAGAAGAAGGAGAAGGAGAAGGTGAAGTCTGGAGGGTGAATCAGAAGAAGCAGAAGAAGGAGAAGGAGAAGGTGAAGTCTGGAGGGAGAAGCAGAAGAAGTAGAAGAAGGAGAAGGAGAAGGTAAAGTCTGGAGGGTGAATCAGAAGAAGTAGAAGAAGGAGAAGGAGAAGGTAAAGTCTGGAGGGTGAATCAGAAGAAGTAGAAGAAGGAGAAGGAGAAGGTGTAGTTTGGAGGGTGAATCAGGAGAAGTAGACGAAGGAGAAGGAGAAGGTGAAGTCTGGAGGGTGAATCAGAAGAAGCAGAAGAAGGAGAAGGAGAAGGTGAAGTCTGGAGGGAGAAGCAGAAGAAGTAGAAGAAGGAGAAGGAGAAGGTAAAGTCTGGAGGGTGAATCAGAAGAAGCAGAAGAAGGAGAAGGAGAAAGTGAAGTCTGGAGGGTGAATCAGAAGAAGTAGAAGAAGGAGAAGGAGAAGGTGTAGTTTGGAGGGTGAATCAGGAGAAGTAGACGAAGGAGAAGGAGAAGGTGAAGTCTGGAGGGTGAATCAGAAGAAGCAGAAGAAGGAGAAGGAGAAGGTGAAGTCTGGAGGGTGAATCAGAAGAAGTAGAAGAAGCAGAAGGAGAAGGTGAAGTCTGGAGGGTGAATCAGAAGAAGCAGAAGAAGGAGAAGGAGAAGGTGAAGTCTGGAGGGTGAATCAGAAGAAGCAGAAGAAGGAGAAGGAGAAGGTGAAGTCTGGAGGGCGAATCAGAAGAAGCAGAAGAAGGAGAAGGAGAAGGTGAAGTCTGGAGGGTGAATCAGAAGAAGCAGAAGAAGTAGAAGGAGAAGGTGAAGTCTGGAGGGTGAATCAGAAGAAGTAGAAGAAGGAGAAGGAGAAGGTGAAGTCTGGAGGGTGAATCAGAAGAAGCAGAAGAAGGAGAAGGAGAAGGTGAAGTCAGGAGGGTGAATCAGAAGAAGCAGAATAAGGAGAAGGAGAAGGTGAAGTCTGGAGGGTGAATCAGAAGAAGCAGAAGAAGGAGAAGGAGAAGGTGAAGACTGGAGGGTGAATCAGAAGAAGTAGAAGAAGGAGAAGGAGAAGGTGAAGTCTGGAGGGTGAATCAGAAGAAGTCGAAGAAGGAGAAGGAGAAGGCGAAGTCTGGAGGGTGAATCAGAAGAAGCAGAAGAAGGAGAAGGAGAAGGTGAAATCTGGAGGGTGAATCAGAAGAAGCAGAAGAAGGAGAAGGAGAAGATGAAGTCTGGAGGGTGAATCAGAAGAAGTAGAAGAAGGAGAAGGAGAAGGTGAAGTCTGAAGGGTGAATCAGAAGAAGCAGAAAAAGGAGAAGGAGAAGGTGAAGTCTGGAGGGTGAATCAGAAGAAGCAGAAGAAGGAGAAGGAGAAGGTGAAGTCTGGAGGGTGAATCAGAAGAAGCAGAAGAAGGAGAAGGAGAAGGTGAAGTCCGGAGGGTGAATCAGAAGAAGTAGAAGAAGGAGAAGGAGAAGGTGAAGTCTGGAGGGTGAATCAGAAGAAGTAGAAGAAGGAGAAGGAGAAGGTGAAGTCTGGAGGGTGAATCAGAAGAAGCAGAAGAAGGAGAAGGAGAAGGTGAAGTCCGGAGGGTGAATCAGAAGAAGTAGAAGAAGGAGAAGGAGAAGGTGAAGTCTGGAGGGTGAATCAGAAGAAGCAGAAGAAGGAGAAGGAGAAGGTGAAGTCTGGAGGGTGAATCAGAAGAAGCAGAAGAAGGAGAAGGAGAAGGTGAAGTCTGGAGGGTGAATCAGAAGAAGCAGAAGAAGGAGAAGGAGAAGGTGAAGTCTGGAGGGTGAATCAGAAGAAGCAGAAGAAGTAGAAGGAGAAGGTGAAGTCTGGAGGGTGAATCAGAAGAAGGAGAAGAAGGAGAAGGAGAAGGTGAAGTCTGGAGGGTGAATCAGAAGAAGCAGAAGAAGGAGAAGGAGAAGGTGAAGTCAGGAGGGTGAATCAGAAGAAGCAGAAGAAGGAGAAGGTGAAGTCTGGAGGGTGAATCAGAAGAAGCAGAAGAAGGCGAAGGAGAAGGTGAAGACTGGAGGGTGAATCAGAATAAGTAGAAGAAGGAGAAGGAGATGGTGAAGTCTGGAGGGTGAATCAGAAGAAGTAGAAGAAGCAGAAGGAGAAGGCGAAGTCTGGAGGGTGAATCAGAAGAAGCAGAATAAGGAGAAGGAGAAGATTAAGTCTGGAGGGTGAATCAAAAGAAGCAGAAGAAGGAGAAGGAGAAGGTGAAGTCTGGAGGGTGAATCATAAGAAGTAGAAGAAGGAGAAGGAGAAGGTGAGGTCTGGAGGGTGAATCAGAAGAAGCAGAAGAAGGAGAAGGAGAAGGTGAAGTCTGAAGGGTGAATCAGAAGAAGCAGAAGATGGAGCAGGAGAAGGTGAAGTCTGGAGGGTGAATCAGAAGAAGCAGAAGAAGGAGAAGGAGAAGGTGAAGTCTGGAGGGTGAATCAGAAGATGCAGAAGAAGGAGAAGTAGAAGGTGAAGTCTGGAGGGTGAATCAGTAGAAGTAGAAGAAGGAGAAGGAGAAGGTGAAGTCTGGAGGGTGAATCAGAAGAAGTAGAAGAAGGAGAAGGAGAAGGACAAGTCTGGAGGGTGAATCAGAAGAAGCAGAAGAAGGAGAAGGAGAAGGTGAAGTCTGGAGGGTAAATCAGAAGAAGCAGAAGAAGGAGAATGAGAAGATGAAGTCTGGAGGGTGTATCAGAAGAAGTAGAAGAAGGAGAAGGAGAAGGTGAAGTCTGGAGGGTGAATCAGAAGAAGCAGAAGAAGGAGAAGGAGAAGGTGAAGTCTGGAGGGTGAATCAGAAGAAGCAGAAGAAGGAGAAGGAGAAGGTGAAGTCTGGAGGGTGAATCAGAAGAAGCAGAATAAGGAGAAGGAGAAGGTGAAGTCTGGAGGGTGAATCAGGAGAAGCAGAAGAAGGAGAAGGAAAAGGTGAAGTCTGGAGGGTGAATCAGAAGAAGTAGAAGAAGGAGAAGGGTAAGGTGAAGTCTGGAGGGTGAAGCAGAAGAAGTAGAAGAAGGAGAAGGAGAAGGTGAAGTCAGGAGGGTGAATCAGAAGAAGTAGAAGAAGGAGAAGGAGAAGGTGAAGTCTGGAGGGTGAATCAGAAGAAGCAGAAGAAGGAGAAGGAGAAGGTGAAGTCTGGAGGGTGAAAATAGAAGAAGCAAAAGAATGAGAAGGAGAAGATGAAGTCTGGAGGGTGAATCAGAAGAAGTAGAAGAAGGAGAAGGAGAAGGTGAAGTCAGGAGGGTGAATCAGAAGAAGCAGAAGAAGGAGAAGGAGAAGGTGAAGTTAGGAGGGTGAATCAGAAGAAGCAGAAGAAGGAGAAGGAGAAGGTGAAGTCAGGGGGGTGAAGCAGAAGAAGTAGAAGAAGGAGAAGGAGATGGTGAAGTCAGGAGGATGAAACAGAAGAAGGAGAAGGTGAAGGTGAAGTCTGGAGGGTGAAGCAGAAGAAGCAGAAGAAGGAGAAGAAGAAGGTGAAGTCTGGAGGGTGAATCAGAAGAAGTAGAAGAAGGAGAAGGAGAAGGTGAAGTCAGGAATGTGAAGCAGAAGAAGGAGACGGAGAAGGTGAAGTCTGGAGGGTGAAGCAGAAGAAGCAGAAGAAGGAGAAGGAGAAGGTGAAGTCTGGAGGGTGAAGCAGAAGAAGCAGAAGAAGGAGAAGGAGAAGGTGAAGTCAGGAGGGTGAATCAGAAGAAGTAGAAGAAGGAGAAGGAGAAGGTGAAGTCTGGAGGGTGAATCAGAAGAAGTAGAAGAAGGAGAAGGAGAAGGTGAAGTCTGGAGGGTGAATCAGAAGAAGTAGAAGAAGGAGAAGGAGAAGGTGAAGTCTGGAGGGTGAATCAGAAGAAGCAGAAGAAGGAGAAGGAGAAGGTGAAGTCTGGAGGGAGAAGCAGAAGAAGCAGAAGAAGGAGAAGGAGAAGATGAAGTCTGGAGGGTGAATCAGAAGCAGTAGAAGAAGGAGAAGGAGAAGGTGAGATCTGGAGGGTGAATCAGAAGAAGCAGAAGAAGGAGAAGGAGAAGGTGAAGTCTGAAGGGTGAATCAGAAGAAGCAGAAAAAGGAGAAGGAGAAGGTGAAGTCTGGAGGGTGAATCAGAAGAAGCAGAAGAAGGAGAAGGAGAAGGTGAAGTCTGGAGGGTGAATCAGAAGAAGCAGAAGAAGGAGAAGGAGAAGGTGAAGTCCGGAGGGTGAATCAGAAGAAGCAGAAGAAGGAGAAGGAGAAGGCGAAGTCTGGAGGGTGAATCAGAAGAAGCAGAAGAAGGAGAAGGAGAAGGTGAAATCTGGAGGGTGAATCAGAAGAAGCAGAAGAAGGAGAAGGAGAAGATGAAGTCTGGAGGGTGAATCAGAAGAAGTAGAAGAAGGAGAAGGAGAAGGTGAAGTCTGAAGGGTGAATCAGAAGAAGCAGAAAAAGGAGAAGGAGAAGGTGAAGTCTGGAGGGTGAATCAGAAGAAGCAGAAGAAGGAGAAGGAGAAGGTGAAGTCTGGAGGGTGAATCAGAAGAAGCAGAAGAAGGAGAAGGAGAAGGTGAAGTCCGGAGGGTGAATCAGAAGAAGTAGAAGAAGGAGAAGGAGAAGGTGAAGTCTGGAGGGTGAATCAGAAGAAGTAGAAGAAGGAGAAGGAGAAGGTGAAGTCTGGAGGGTGAATCAGAAGAAGCAGAAGAAGGAGAAGGAGAAGGTGAAGTCTGGAGGGTGAATCAGAAGAAGCAGAAGAAGGAGAAGGAGAAGGTGAAGTCTGGAGGGTGAATCAGAAGAAGCAGAAGAAGGAGAAGGAGAAGGTGAAGTCTGGAGGGTGAATCAGAAGAAGCAGAAGAAGTAGAAGGAGAAGGTGAAGTCTGGAGGGTGAATCAGAAGAAGGAGAAGAAGGAGAAGGAGAAGGTGAAGTCTGGAGGGTGAATCAGAAGAAGCAGAAGAAGGAGAAGGAGAAGGTGAAGTCAGGAGGGTGAATCAGAAGAAGCAGAAGAAGGAGAAGGAGAAGATGAAGTCTGGAGGGTGAAGCAGAAGAAGGAGACGGAGAAGGTGAAGTCTGGAGGGTGAAGCAGAAGAAGCAGAAGAAGGAGAAGGAGAAGGTGAAGTCTGGAGGGTGAAGCAGAAGAAGCAGAAGAAGGAGAAGGAGAAGGTGAAGTCAGGAGGGTGAATCAGAAGAAGTAGAAGAAGGAGAAGGAGAAGGTGTAGTTTGGAGGGTGAATCAGAAGAAGTAGAAGAAGGAGAAGGAGAAGGTGAAGTCTGGAGGGTGAATCAGAAGAAGTAGAAGAAGGAGGAGAAGGTGAAGTCTGGAGGGTGAATCAGAAGAATTGAAGAAGGAGAAGGAGAAGGTGAAGTCTGGAGGGTGAATCAGAAGAAGCAGAAGAAGGAGAAGGAGAAGGTGAAGTCTGGAGGGAGAAGCAGAAGAAGTAGAAGAAGGAGAAGGAGAAGGTAAAGTCTGGAGGGTGAATCAGAAGAAGTAGAAGAAGGAGAAGGAGAAGGTAAAGTCTGGAGGGTGAATCAGAAGAAGTAGAAGAAGGAGAAGGAGAAGGTGTAGTTTGGAGGGTGAATCAGGAGAAGTAGACGAAGGAGAAGGTGAAGTCTGGAGGGAGAATCAGAAGAAGCAGAAGAAGGAGAAGGAGAAGGTGAAGTCTGGAGGGAGAAGCAGAAGAAGTAGAAGAAGGAGAAGGAGAAGGTAAAGTCTGGAGGGTGAATCAGAAGAAGCAGAAGAAGGAGAAGGAGAAAGTGAAGTCTGGAGGGTGAATCAGAAGAAGTAGAAGAAGGAGAAGGAGAAGGTGTAGTTTGGAGGGTGAATCAGGAGAAGTAGACGAAGGAGAAGGAGAAGTTGAAGTCTGGAGGGTGAATCAGAAGAAGCAGAAGAAGGAGAAGGAGAAGGTGAAGTCTGGAGGGTGAATCAGAAGAAGTAGAAGAAGCAGAAGGAGAAGGTGAAGTCTGGAGGGTGAATCAGAAGAAGCAGAAGAAGGAGAAGGAGAAGGTGAAGTCTGGAGGGTGAATCAGAAGAAGCAGAAGAAGGAGAAGGAGAAGGTGAAGTCTGGAGGGTGAATCAGAAGAAGCAGAAGAAGGAGAAGGAGAAGGTGAAGTCTGGAGGGTGAATCAGAAGAAGCAGAAGAAGTAGAAGGAGAAGGTGAAGTCTGGAGGGTGAATCAGAAGAAGTAGAAGAAGGAGAAGGAGAAGGTGAAGTCTGGAGGGTGAATCAGAAGAAGCAGAAGAAGGAGAAGGAGAAGGTGAAGTCAGGAGGGTGAATCAGAAGAAGCAGAAGAAGGAGAAGGAGAAGGTGAAGTCTGGAGGGTGAAGCAGAAGAAGCAGAAGAAGGAGAAGGAGAAGGTGAAGACTGGAGGGTGAATCAGAAGAAGTAGAAGAAGGAGAAGTAGAAGGTGAAGTCTGGAGGGAGAATCAGAAGAAGTCGAAGAAGGAGAAGGAGAAGGCGAAGTCTGGAGGTTGAATCAGAAGAAGCAGAAGAAGGAGAAGGAGAAGGTGAAATCTGGAGGGTGAATCAGAAGAAGCAGAAGAAGGAGAAGGAGAAGATGAAGTCTGGAGGGTGAATCAGAAGAAGTAGAAGAAGGAGAAGGAGAAGGTGAAGTCTGAAGGGTGAATCAGAAGAAGCAGAAAAAGGAGAAGGAGAAGGTGAAGTCTGGAGGGTGAATCAGAAGAAGCAGAAGAAGGAGAAGGAGAAGGTGAAGTCTGGAGGGTGAATCAGAAGAAGCAGAAGAAGGAGAAGGAGAAGGTGAAGTCCGGAGGGTGAATCAGAAGAAGTAGAAGAAGGAGAAGGAGAAGGTGAAGTCTGGAGGGTGAATCAGAAGAAGTAGAAGAAGGAGAAGGAGAAGGTGAAGTCTGGAGGGTGAATCAGAAGAAGCAGAAGAAGGAGAAGGAGAAGGTGAAGACTGGAGGGTGAATCAGAAGAAGTAGAAGAAGGAGAAGGAGAAGGTGAAGTCTGGAGGGTGAATCAGAAGAAGTAGAAGAAGGAGAAGGAGAAGGCGAAGTCTGGAGGGTGAATCAGAAGAAGCAGAAGAAGGAGAAGGAGAAGGTGAAATCTGGAGGGTGAATCAGAAGAAGCAGAAGAAGGAGAAGGAGAAGATGAAGTCTGGAGGGTGAATCAGAAGAAGTAGAAGAAGGAGAAGGAGAAGGTGAGATCTGGAGGGTGAATCAGAAGAAGCAGAAGAAGGAGAAGGAGAAGGTGAAGTCTGAAGGGTGAATCAGAAGAAGCAGAAAAAGGAGAAGGAGAAGGAGAAGTCTGGAGGGTGAATCAGAAGAAGCAGAAGAAGGAGAAGGAGAAGGTGAAGTCTGGAGGGTGAATCAGAAGAAGCAGAAGAAGGAGAAGGAGAAGGTGAAGTCCGGAGGGTGAATCAGAAGAAGTAGAAGAAGGAGAAGGAGAAGGTGAAGTCTGGAGGGTGAATCAGAAGAAGTAGAAGAAGGAGAAGGAGAAGGTGAAGTCTGGAGGGTGAATCAGAAGAAGCAGAAGAAGGAGAAGGAGAAGGTGAAGTCTGGAGGGTGAATCAGAAGAAGCAGAAGAAGGAGAAGGAGAAGATGAAGTCTGGAGGGTGAATCAGAAGAAGTAGAAGAAGGAGAAGGAGAAGGTGAAGTCTGGAGGTTGAATCAGAAGAAGCAGAAGAAGGAGAAGGAGAAGGTGAAGTCTGGAGGGTGAATCAGAAGAAGCAGAAGAAGGAGAAGGAGAAGGTGAAGTCTGGAGGGTGAATCAGAAGAAGCAGAATAAGGAGAAGGAGAAGGTGAAGTCTGGAGGGTGAATCAGAAGAAGCAGAAGAAGGAGAAGGAGAAGGTGAAGTCTGGAGGGTGAATCAGAAGAAGCAGAAGAAGGAGAAGGAGAAGGTGAAGTCAGGAGGGTGAATCAGAAGAAGCAGAAGAAGGAGAAGGAGAAGGTGAAGTCAGGGGGGTGAAGCAGAAGAAGTAGAAGAAGGAGAAGGAGAAGGTGAAGTCAGGAGGGTGAAGCAGAAGAAGCAGAAGAAGGAGAAGGAGAAGGTCAAGTCTGGAGGGCGCAGCAGAAGAAGCAGAAGAAGGAGAAGGAGAAGGTGAAGTCTGGAGGGTGAAGCCGTAGAAGCAGAAGAAGGAGAAGGAGAAGGTGAAGTCTGGAGGGTGAATCAGAAGAAGTAGAAGAAGGAGAAGGAGAAGGTGAAGTCAGGAGGGTGAAGCAGAAGAAGCAGAAGAAGGAGAAGGAGAAGGTGAAGTCTGGAGGGTGAAGCAGAAGAAGCAGAAGAAGGAGAAGGAGAAGGTGAAGTCTGGAGGGCGAAGCAGAAGAAGCAGAAGAAGGAGAAGGAGAAGGTGAATTCTGGAGGGTGAAGCAGAAAAAGCAGATGAAGGAGAAGGAGAAGGTGAAGTCTGGAGGGTGAATCAGAAGAAGTAGAAGAAGGAGTAGCAGAAGGTGAAGTCAGGAGGGTGAAGCAGAAGAAGCAGAAGAAGGAGAAGGAGAAGGTGTAGTCTGGAGAGTGAAGCAGAAGAAGCAGAAGAAGGAGAAGGAGTAGGTGAAGTCTGGAGGGTGAAGCAGAAGAAGCAGAAGAAGGAGAAGGATAAGGTGAAGTCTGGAGGGTGAATCAGAAGAAGTAGAAGAAGGAGAAGGAGAAGGTGAAGTCTGGAGGGTGAATCAGAAGAAGTAGAAGAAGGAGAAGGAGAAGGTGAAGACTGGAGGGTGAATCAGAAGAAGCAGAAGAAGGAGAAGGAGAAGGTGAAGTCTGGAGGAAGAAGCAGAAGAAGTAGAAGAAGGAGAAGGAGAAGGTGAAGTCTGGAGGGTGAATCAGAAGAAGTAGAAGAAGGAGAAGGAGAAGGTGAAGTTTGGAGTGTGAATCAGAAGAAGTAGAAGAAGGAGAATGAGAAGGTGAAGTCTGGAGGGTGAATCAGAAGAAGCAGAAGAAGGAGAAGGAGAAGGTGAAGTCTGGAGGGTGAATCAGAAGATGTAGAAGAAGGAGAAGGAGAAGGTGTAGTCTGGAGGGTGAATCAGAAGAAGTAGACGAAGGAGAAGGAGAAGGTGAAGTCTGGAGGGTGAATCAGAAGAAGCAGAAGCAGGAGAAGGAGAAGGTGAAGTCTGGAGGGTGAAACAGAAGAAGCAGAAGAAGGAGAAGGAGAATGTGAATTCTGGAGTTTGAATCAGAAGTAGCAGAAGAAGGAGAAGGAGAAGGTGAAGTCTGGAGGGTGAATCAGAAGAAGCAGAAGAAGGAGAAGGAGAAGGTGAAGTCTGGAGGGTGAATCAGAAGAAGCAGAAGAGGTAGAAGGAGAAGGTGAAGTCTGGAGGGTGAATCAGAAGAAGTAGAAGAAGGAGAAGGAGAAGGTGAAGTCTGGAGGGTGAATCAGAAGAAGCAGAAGAAGGAGAAGGAGAAGGTGAAGTCAGGAGGGTGAATCAGAAGAAGCAGAAGAAGGAGAAGGTGAAGTCTGGAGGGTGAATCAGAAGAAGCAGAAGAAGGAGAAGGAGAAGGTGAAGACTGGAGGGTGAATCAGAAGAAGTAGAAGAAGGAGAAGGAGAAGGTGAAGTCTGGAGGGTGAATCAGAAGAAGTAGAAGAAGGAGAAGGTGAAGACTGGAGGGTGAATCAGAAGAAGCAGAAGAAGGAGAAGGAGAAGGTGAAGTCAGGAGGGTGAATCAGAAGAAGCAGAAGAAGGAGAAGGTGAAGTCTGGAGGGTTAATCAGAAGAAGTAGAAGAAGGAGAATGAGAAGGTGAAGTCAGGAGGGTGCAGCAGAAGAAGCAGAAGAAGGAGAAGGAGAAGGTGAAGTCTGGAGGGTGAAGCAGAAGAAGCAGAAGAAGGAGAAGGAGAAGGTGAAGTCTGGAGGGTGAAGCAGAAGAAGCAGAAGAAGGAGAAGGAGAAGGTGAAGTCTGGAGGGAGAAGCAGAAGAAGTAGAAGAAGGAGAAGGAGAAGGTGAAGTCTGGAGGGTGAATCAGAAGAAGTAGAAGAAGGAGAAGGAGAAGGTGAAGTCTGGAGGGTGAATCAGAAAAAGTAGAAGAAGGAGAAGGAGAAGGTGAAGTCTGGAGGGTGAATCAGAAGAAGCAGAAGAAGGAGAATGAGAAGGTGAAGTCTGGAGGGAGAAGCAGAAGAAGTAGAAGAAGGAGAAGGAGAAGGTGAAGTCTGGAGGGTGAATCAGAAGAAGTAGAAGAAGGAGAAGGAGAAGGTGAAGTTTGGAGTGTGAATCAGAAGAAGTAGAAGAAGGAGAAGGAGAAGGTGAAGTCTGGAGGGTGAATCAGAAGAAGCAGAAGAAGGAGAAGGTGAAGTCTGGAGGGTGAATCAGAAGCAGTAGAAGAAGGAGAAGGAGAAGGTGTAGTCTGGAGGGTGAATCAGAAGAAGTAGACGAAGGAGAAGGAGAAGGTGAAGTCTGGAGGGTGAATCAGAAGAAGCAGAAGCAGGAGAAGGAGAAGGTGAAGTCTGGAGGGTGAAACAGAAGAAGTAGAAGAAGGAGAAGGAGAAGGTAAAGTCTGGAGGGTGAATCAGAAGAAGCAGAAGAAGGAGAAGGAGAAGGTGAATTCTGGAGGTTGAATCAGAAGTAGCAGAAGAAGGAGAAGGAGAAGGTGAAGTCTGGAGGGTGAATCAGAAGAAGCAGAAGAAGGAGTAGGAGAAGGTGAAGTCTTGAGGGTGAATCAGATGAAGCAGAAGAAGTAGAAGGAGATGGTGAATTCTGGAGGGTGAATCAGAAGAAGTAGAAGAAGGAGAAGGAGAAGGTGAAGTCTGGAGGGTGAATCAGAAGAAGCAGAAGAAGGAGAAGGAGAAGGTGAAGTCAGGAGGGTGAATCAGAAGAAGCGAAAGAAGGAGAAGGAGAAGGTGAAGTCTGGAGGGTGAATCAGAAGAAGCAGAAGAAGGAGAAGGAGAAGGTGAAGACTGGAGGGTGAATCAGAAGAAGTAGAAGAAGGAGAAGGAGAAGGTGAAGTCTGGAGGGTGAATCAGAAGAAGTAGAAGAAGGAGAAGGCGAAGTCTGGAGGGTGAATCAGAAGAAGTAGAAGAAGGAGAAGGAGAAGGTGAAGTCATGAGGGAGAAGCAGAAGAAGCAGAAGAAGGAGAAGGAGAAGGTGATGCATGGAGGGTGAAGCAGAAGAAGCAGAAGAAGGAGAAGGAGAAGGTGAAGTCTGGAGGGTGAATCAGAAGAAGTAGAAGAAGGAGAAGGAGAAGGTGAAGTCTGGAGGGTTAATCAGAAGAAGTAGAAGAAGGAGAATGAGAAGGTGAAGTCAGGAGGGTGCAGCAGAAGAAGCAGAAGAAGGAGAAGGAGAAGGTGAAGTCTGGAGGGTGAAGCAGAAGAAGCAGAAGAAGGAGAAGGAGAAGGTGAAGTCTGGAGGGTGAAGCAGAAGAAGCAGAAGAAGGAGAAGGAGAAGGTGAAGTCTGGAGGGAGAAGCAGAAGAAGTAGAAGAAGGAGAAGGAGAAGGTGAAGTCTGGAGGGTGAATCAGAAGAAGTAGAAGAAGGAGAAGGAGAAGGTGAAGTCTGGAGGGTGAATCAGAAAAAGTAGAAGAAGGAGAAGGAGAAGGTGAAGTCTGGAGGGTGAATCAGAAGAAGCAGAAGAAGGAGAATGAGAAGGTGAAGTCTGGAGGGAGAAGCAGAAGAAGTAGAAGAAGGAGAAGGAGAAGGTGAAGTCTGGAGGGTGAATCAGAAGAAGTAGAAGAAGGAGAAGGAGAAGGTGAAGTTTGGAGTGTGAATCAGAAGAAGTAGAAGAAGGAGAAGGAGAAGGTGAAGTCTGGAGGGTGAATCAGAAGAAGCAGAAGAAGGAGAAGGTGAAGTCTGGAGGGTGAATCAGAAGCAGTAGAAGAAGGAGAAGGAGAAGGTGTAGTCTGGAGGGTGAATCAGAAGAAGTAGACGAAGGAGAAGGAGAAGGTGAAGTCTGGAGGGTGAATCAGAAGAAGCAGAAGCAGGAGAAGGAGAAGGTGAAGTCTGGAGGGTGAAACAGAAGAAGTAGAAGAAGGAGAAGGAGAAGGTAAAGTCTGGAGGGTGAATCAGAAGAAGCAGAAGAAGGAGAAGGAGAAGGTGAATTCTGGAGGTTGAATCAGAAGTAGCAGAAGAAGGAGAAGGAGAAGGTGAAGTCTGGAGGGTGAATCAGAAGAAGCAGAAGAAGGAGTAGGAGAAGGTGAAGTCTGGAGGGTGAATCAGATGAAGCAGAAGAAGTAGAAGGAGATGGTGAATTCTGGAGGGTGAATCAGAAGAAGTAGAAGAAGGAGAAGGAGAAGGTGAAGTCTGGAGGGTGAATCAGAAGAAGCAGAAGAAGGAGAAGGAGAAGGTGAAGTCAGGAGGGTGAATCAGAAGAAGCGAAAGAAGGAGAAGGAGAAGGTGAAGTCTGGAGGGTGAATCAGAAGAAGCAGAAGAAGGAGAAGGAGAAGGTGAAGACTGGAGGGTGAATCAGAAGAAGTAGAAGAAGGAGAAGGAGAAGGTGAAGTCTGGAGGGTGAATCAGAAGAAGTAGAAGAAGGAGAAGGCGAAGTCTGGAGGGTGAATCAGAAGAAGTAGAAGAAGGAGAAGGAGAAGGTGAAGTCACGAGGGAGAAGCAGAAGAAGCAGAAGAAGGAGAAGGAGAAGGTGATGCCTGGAGGGTGAAGCAGAAGAAGCAGAAGAAGGAGAAGGAGAAGGTGAAGTCTGGAGGGTGAATCAGAAGAAGTAGAAGAAGGAGAAGGAGAAGGTGAAGTCTGGAGGGTTAATCAGAAGAAGTAGAAGAAGGAGAATGAGAAGGTGAAGTCAGGAGGGTGCAGCAGAAGAAGCAGAAGAAGGAGAAGGAGAAGGTGAAGTCTGGAGGGTGAAGCAGAAGAAGCAGAAGAAGGAGAAGGAGAAGGTGAAGTCTGGAGGGTGAAGCAGAAGAAGCAGAAGAAGGAGAAGGAGAAGGTGAAGTCTGGAGGGAGAAGCAGAAGAAGTAGAAGAAGGAGAAGGAGAAGGTGAAGTCTGGAGGGTGAATCAGAAGAAGTAGAAGAAGGAGAAGGAGAAGGTGAAGTCTGGAGGGTGAATCAGAAGAAGCAGAAGAAGGAGAAGGAGAAGGAGAAGTCTGGAGGGTGAATCAGAAGAAGTAGAAGAAGGAGAAGGAGAAGGTGTAGTCTGGAGGGTGAATCAGAAGAAGTAGACGAAGGAGAAGGAGAAGGTTAAGTCTGGAGGGTGAATCAGAAGAAGCAGAAGCAGGAGAAGGAGAAGGTGAAGTCTGGAGGGTGAATCAGAAGAAGTAGAAGAAGGAGAAGGAGAAGGTGAAGTCTGGAGGGTGAATCAGAAGAAGCAGAAGAAGGAGAAGGAGAAGGTGAAGTCTGGAGGGTGAATCAGAAGAAGCAGAAGAAGGAGAAGGAGAAGGTGAAGTCTGGAGGGTGAATCAGAAGAAGCAGAAGAAGGAGAAGGAGAAGGTGAAGTCTGGAGGGTGAATCAGAAGAAGCAGAAGAAGTAGAAGGAGAAGGTGAAGTCTGGAGGGTGAATCAGAAGAAGGAGAAGAAGGAGAAGGAGAAGGTGAAGTCTGGAGGGTGAATCAGAAGAAGCAGAAGAAGGAGAAGGAGAAGGTGAAGTCAGGAGGGTGAATCAGAAGAAGCAGAAGAAGGAGAAGGAGAAGGTGAAGTCTGGAGGGTGAATCAGAAGAAGCAGAAGAAGGCGAAGGAGAAGGTGAAGACTGGAGGGTGAATCAGAAGAAGTAGAAGAAGGAGAATGAGAAGGTGAAGTCAGGAGGGTGCAGCAGAAGAAGCAGAAGAAGGAGAAGGAGAAGGTGAAGTCTGGAGGGTGAAGCAGAAGAAGCAGAAGAAGGAGAAGGAGAAGGTGAAGTCTGGAGGGTGAAGCAGAAGAAGCAGAAGAAGGAGAAGGAGAAGGTGAAGTCTGGAGGGAGAAGCAGAAGAAGTAGAAGAAGGAGAAGGAGAAGGTGAAGTCTGGAGGGTGAATCAGAAGAAGTAGAAGAAGGAGAAGGAGAAGGTGAAGTCTGGAGGGTGAATCAGAAGAAGCAGAAGAAGGAGAAGGAGAAGGAGAAGTCTGGAGGGTGAATCAGAAGAAGTAGAAGAAGGAGAAGGAGAAGGTGTAGTCTGGAGGGTGAATCAGAAGAAGTAGACGAAGGAGAAGGAGAAGGTTAAGTCTGGAGGGTGAATCAGAAGAAGCAGAAGCAGGAGAAGGAGAAGGTGAAGTCTGGAGGGTGAATCAGAAGAAGTAGAAGAAGGAGAAGGAGAAGGTGAAGTCTGGAGGGTGAATCAGAAGAAGCAGAAGAAGGAGAAGGAGAAGGTGAAGTCTGGAGGGTGAATCAGAAGAAGCAGAAGAAGGAGAAGGAGAAGGTGAAGTCTGGAGGGTGAATCAGAAGAAGCAGAAGAAGGAGAAGGAGAAGGTGAAGTCTGGAGGGTGAATCAGAAGAAGCAGAAGAAGTAGAAGGAGAAGGTGAAGTCTGGAGGGTGAATCAGAAGAAGGAGAAGAAGGAGAAGGAGAAGGTGAAGTCTGGAGGGTGAATCAGATGAAGCAGAAGAAGGAGAAGGAGAAGGTGAAGTCAGGAGGGTGAATCAGAAGAAGCAGAAGAAGGAGAAGGAGAAGGTGAAGTCTGGAGGGTGAATCAGAAGAAGCAGAAGAAGGCGAAGGAGAAGGTGAAGACTGGAGGGTGAATCAGAATAAGTAGAAGAAGGAGAAGGAGATGGTGAAGTCTGGAGGGTGAATCAGAAGAAGTAGAAGAAGCAGAAGGAGAAGGCGAAGTCTGGAGGGTGAATCAGAAGAAGCAGAATAAGGAGAAGGAGAAGGTTAAGTCTGGAGGGTGAATCAAAAGAAGCAGAAGAAGGAGAAGGAGAAGGTGAAGTCTGGAGGGTGAATCATAAGAAGTAGAAGAAGGAGAAGGAGAAGGTGAGGTCTGGAGGGTGAATCAGAAGAAGCAGAAGAAGGAGAAGGAGAAGGTGAAGTCTGAAGGGTGAATCAGAAGAAGCAGAAGATGGAGAAGGAGAAGGTGAAGTCTGGAGGGTGAATCAGAAGAAGCAGAAGAAGGAGAAGGAGAAGGTGAAGTCTGGAGGGTGAATCAGAAGAAGTAGAAGAAGGAGAAGGAGAAGGTGAAGTCTGGAGGGTGAATCAGTAGAAGTAGAAGAAGGAGAAGGAGAAGGTGAAGTCTGGAGGGTGAATCAGAAGAAGTAGAAGAAGGAGAAGGAGAAGGACAAGTCTGGAGGGTGAATCAGAAGAAGCAGAAGAAGGAGAAGGAGAAGGTGAAGTCTGGAGGGTAAATCAGAAGAAGCAGAAGAAGGAGAATGAGAAGATGAAGTCTGGAGGGTGTATCAGAAGAAGTAGAAGAAGGAGAAGGAGAAGGTGAAGTCTGGAGGGTGAATCAGAAGAAGCAGAAGAAGGAGAAGGAGAAGGTGAAGTCTGGAGGGTGAATCAGAAGAAGCAGAAGAAGGAGAAGGAGAAGGTGAAGTCTGGAGGGTGAATCAGAAGAAGCAGAATAAGGAGAAGGAGAAGGTGAAGTCTGGAGGGTGAATCAGGAGAAGCAGAAGAAGGAGAAGGAGAAGGTGAAGTCTGGAGGGTGAATCAGAAGAAGTAGAAGAAGGAGAAGGATAAGGTGAAGTCTGGAGGGTGAAGCAGAAGAAGTAGAAGAAGGAGAAGGAGAAGGTGAAGTCAGGAGGGTGAATCAGAAGAAGTAGAAGAAGGAGAAGGAGAAGGTGAAGTCTGGAGGGTGAATCAGAAGAAGCAGAAGAAGGAGAAGGAGAAGGTGAAGTCTGGAGGGTGAAAATAGAAGAAGCAAAAGAATGAGAAGGAGAAGATGAAGTCTGGAGGGTGAATCAGAAGAAGTAGAAGAAGGAGAAGGAGAAGGTGAGGTCTGGAGGGTGAATCAGAAGAAGCAGAAGAAGGAGAAGGAGAAGATGAAGTCTGGAGGGTGAATCAGAAGAAGCAGAAGAAGGAGAAGGAGAAGGTGAAGTCTGGAGGGTGAATCAGAAGAAGCAGAAGAAGGAGAAGGAGAAGGTGAAGTCAGGAGGGTGAATCAGAAGAAGCAGAAGAAAGAGAAGGAGAAGGTGAAGTTAGGAGGGTGAATCAGAAGAAGCAGAAGAAGGAGAAGGAGAAGGTGAAGTCAGGGGGGTGAAGCAGAAGAAGTAGAAGAAGGAGAAGGAGATGGTGAAGTCAGGAGGATGAAGCAGAAGAAGGAGAAGGAGAAGGTGAAGTCTGGAGGGTGAAGCAGAAGAAACAGAAGAAGGAGAAGGAGAAGGTGAAGTCTGGAGGGCGAAGCAGAAGAAGCAGAAGAAGGAGAAGGTGAAGGTGAAGTCTGGAAGGTGAAGCAGAAGAAGCAGAAGAAGGAGAAGAAGAAGGTGAAGTCTGGAGGGTGAATCAGAAGAAGTAGAAGAAGGAGAAGGAGAAGGTGAAGTCAGGAGGGTGAAGCAGAAGAAGGAGACGGAGAAGGTGAAGTCTGGAGCGTGAAGCAGAAGAAGCAGAAGAAGGAGAAGGGGAAGGTGAAGTCTGGAGGGTGAAGCAGAAGAAGCAGAAGAAGGAGAAGGAGAAGGTGAAGTCAGGAGGGTGAATCAGAAGAAGTAGAAGAAGGAGAAGGAGAAGGTGAAGTCTGGAGGGTGAATCAGAAGAAGTAGAAGAAGGAGAAGGAGAAGGTGAAGTCTGGAGGGTGAATCAGAAGAAGTAGAAGAAGGAGAAGGAGAAGGTGAAGTCTGGAGGGTGAATCAGAAGAAGCAGAAGAAGGAGAAGGAGAAGGTGAAGTCTGGAGGGAGAAGCAGAAGAAGCAGAAGAAGGAGAAGGAGAAGATGAAGTCTGGAGGGTGAATCAGAAGCAGTAGAAGAAGGAGAAGGAGAAGGTGAGATCTGGAGGGTGAATCAGAAGAAGCAGAAGAAGGAGAAGGAGAAGGTGAAGTCTGAAGGGTGAATCAGAAGAAGCAGAAAAAGGAGAAGGAGAAGGTGAAGTCTGGAGGGTGAATCAGAAGAAGCAGAAGAAGGAGAAGGAGAAGGTGAAGTCTGGAGGGTGAATCAGAAGAAGCAGAAGAAGGAGAAGGAGAAGGTGAAGTCCGGAGGGTGAATCAGAAGAAGTAGAAGAAGGAGAAGGAGAAGGTGAAGTCTGGAGGGTGAATCAGAAGAAGTAGAAGAAGGAGAAGGAGAAGGTGAAGTCTGGAGGGTGAATCAGAAGAAGCAGAAGAAGGAGAAGGAGAAGGTGAAGTCTGGAGGGTGAATCAGAAGAAGCAGAAGAAGGAGAAGGAGAAGATGAAGTCTGGAGGGTGAAGCAGAAGAAGGAGACGGAGAAGGTGAAGTCTGGAGGGTGAAGCAGAAGAAGCAGAAGAAGGAGAAGGAGAAGGTGAAGTCTGGAGGGTGAAGCAGAAGAAGCAGAAGAAGGAGAAGGAGAAGGTGAAGTCTGGAGGGTGAATCAGAAGAAGCAGAAGAAGGAGAAGGAGAAGGTGAAGTCTGGAGGGAGAAGCAGAAGAAGTAGAAGAAGGAGAAGGAGAAGGTAAAGTCTGGAGGGTGAATCAGAAGAAGTAGAAGAAGGAGAAGGAGAAGGTAAAGTCTGGAGGGTGAATCAGAAGAAGTAGAAGAAGGAGAAGGAGAAGGTGTAGTTTGGAGGGTGAATCAGGAGAAGTAGACGAAGGAGAAGGAGAAGGTGAAGTCTGGAGGGTGAATCAGAAGAAGCAGAAGAAGGAGAAGGAGAAGGTGAAGTCTGGAGGGAGAAGCAGAAGAAGTAGAAGAAGGAGAAGGAGAAGGTAAAGTCTGGAGGGTGAATCAGAAGAAGCAGAAGAAGGAGAAGGAGAAAGTGAAGTCTGGAGGGTGAATCAGAAGAAGTAGAAGAAGGAGAAGGAGAAGGTGTAGTTTGGAGGGTGAATCAGGAGAAGTAGACGAAGGAGAAGGAGAAGGTGAAGTCTGGAGGGTGAATCAGAAGAAGCAGAAGAAGGAGAAGGAGAAGGTGAAGTCTGGAGGGTGAATCAGAAGAAGTAGAAGAAGCAGAAGGAGAAGGTGAAGTCTGGAGGGTGAATCAGAAGAAGCAGAAGAAGGAGAAGGAGAAGGTGAAGTCTGGAGGGTGAATCAGAAGAAGCAGAAGAAGGAGAAGGAGAAGGTGAAGTCTGGAGGGCGAATCAGAAGAAGCAGAAGAAGGAGAAGGAGAAGGTGAAGTCTGGAGGGTGAATCAGAAGAAGCAGAAGAAGTAGAAGGAGAAGGTGAAGTCTGGAGGGTGAATCAGAAGAAGTAGAAGAAGGAGAAGGAGAAGGTGAAGTCTGGAGGGTGAATCAGAAGAAGCAGAAGAAGGAGAAGGAGAAGGTGAAGTCAGGAGGGTGAATCAGAAGAAGCAGAATAAGGAGAAGGAGAAGGTGAAGTCTGGAGGGTGAATCAGAAGAAGCAGAAGAAGGAGAAGGAGAAGGTGAAGACTGGAGGGTGAATCAGAAGAAGTAGAAGAAGGAGAAGGAGAAGGTGAAGTCTGGAGGGTGAATCAGAAGAAGTCGAAGAAGGAGAAGGAGAAGGCGAAGTCTGGAGGGTGAATCAGAAGAAGCAGAAGAAGGAGAAGGAGAAGGTGAAATCTGGAGGGTGAATCAGAAGAAGCAGAAGAAGGAGAAGGAGAAGATGAAGTCTGGAGGGTGAATCAGAAGAAGTAGAAGAAGGAGAAGGAGAAGGTGAAGTCTGAAGGGTGAATCAGAAGAAGCAGAAAAAGGAGAAGGAGAAGGTGAAGTCTGGAGGGTGAATCAGAAGAAGCAGAAGAAGGAGAAGGAGAAGGTGAAGTCTGGAGGGTGAATCAGAAGAAGCAGAAGAAGGAGAAGGAGAAGGTGAAGTCCGGAGGGTGAATCAGAAGAAGTAGAAGAAGGAGAAGGAGAAGGTGAAGTCTGGAGGGTGAATCAGAAGAAGTAGAAGAAGGAGAAGGAGAAGGTGAAGTCTGGAGGGTGAATCAGAAGAAGCAGAAGAAGGAGAAGGAGAAGGTGAAGTCCGGAGGGTGAATCAGAAGAAGTAGAAGAAGGAGAAGGAGAAGGTGAAGTCTGGAGGGTGAATCAGAAGAAGCAGAAGAAGGAGAAGGAGAAGGTGAAGTCTGGAGGGTGAATCAGAAGAAGCAGAAGAAGGAGAAGGAGAAGGTGAAGTCTGGAGGGTGAATCAGAAGAAGCAGAAGAAGGAGAAGGAGAAGGTGAAGTCTGGAGGGTGAATCAGAAGAAGCAGAAGAAGTAGAAGGAGAAGGTGAAGTCTGGAGGGTGAATCAGAAGAAGGAGAAGAAGGAGAAGGAGAAGGTGAAGTCTGGAGGGTGAATCAGAAGAAGCAGAAGAAGGAGAAGGAGAAGGTGAAGTCAGGAGGGTGAATCAGAAGAAGCAGAAGAAGGAGAAGGTGAAGTCTGGAGGGTGAATCAGAAGAAGCAGAAGAAGGCGAAGGAGAAGGTGAAGACTGGAGGGTGAATCAGAATAAGTAGAAGAAGGAGAAGGAGATGGTGAAGTCTGGAGGGTGAATCAGAAGAAGTAGAAGAAGCAGAAGGAGAAGGCGAAGTCTGGAGGGTGAATCAGAAGAAGCAGAATAAGGAGAAGGAGAAGATTAAGTCTGGAGGGTGAATCAAAAGAAGCAGAAGAAGGAGAAGGAGAAGGTGAAGTCTGGAGGGTGAATCATAAGAAGTAGAAGAAGGAGAAGGAGAAGGTGAGGTCTGGAGGGTGAATCAGAAGAAGCAGAAGAAGGAGAAGGAGAAGGTGAAGTCTGAAGGGTGAATCAGAAGAAGCAGAAGATGGAGCAGGAGAAGGTGAAGTCTGGAGGGTGAATCAGAAGAAGCAGAAGAAGGAGAAGGAGAAGGTGAAGTCTGGAGGGTGAATCAGAAGATGCAGAAGAAGGAGAAGTAGAAGGTGAAGTCTGGAGGGTGAATCAGTAGAAGTAGAAGAAGGAGAAGGAGAAGGTGAAGTCTGGAGGGTGAATCAGAAGAAGTAGAAGAAGGAGAAGGAGAAGGACAAGTCTGGAGGGTGAATCAGAAGAAGCAGAAGAAGGAGAAGGAGAAGGTGAAGTCTGGAGGGTAAATCAGAAGAAGCAGAAGAAGGAGAATGAGAAGATGAAGTCTGGAGGGTGTATCAGAAGAAGTAGAAGAAGGAGAAGGAGAAGGTGAAGTCTGGAGGGTGAATCAGAAGAAGCAGAAGAAGGAGAAGGAGAAGGTGAAGTCTGGAGGGTGAATCAGAAGAAGCAGAAGAAGGAGAAGGAGAAGGTGAAGTCTGGAGGGTGAATCAGAAGAAGCAGAATAAGGAGAAGGAGAAGGTGAAGTCTGGAGGGTGAATCAGGAGAAGCAGAAGAAGGAGAAGGAAAAGGTGAAGTCTGGAGGGTGAATCAGAAGAAGTAGAAGAAGGAGAAGGGTAAGGTGAAGTCTGGAGGGTGAAGCAGAAGAAGTAGAAGAAGGAGAAGGAGAAGGTGAAGTCAGGAGGGTGAATCAGAAGAAGTAGAAGAAGGAGAAGGAGAAGGTGAAGTCTGGAGGGTGAATCAGAAGAAGCAGAAGAAGGAGAAGGAGAAGGTGAAGTCTGGAGGGTGAAAATAGAAGAAGCAAAAGAATGAGAAGGAGAAGATGAAGTCTGGAGGGTGAATCAGAAGAAGTAGAAGAAGGAGAAGGAGAAGGTGAAGTCAGGAGGGTGAATCAGAAGAAGCAGAAGAAGGAGAAGGAGAAGGTGAAGTTAGGAGGGTGAATCAGAAGAAGCAGAAGAAGGAGAAGGAGAAGGTGAAGTCAGGGGGGTGAAGCAGAAGAAGTAGAAGAAGGAGAAGGAGATGGTGAAGTCAGGAGGATGAAACAGAAGAAGGAGAAGGTGAAGGTGAAGTCTGGAGGGTGAAGCAGAAGAAGCAGAAGAAGGAGAAGAAGAAGGTGAAGTCTGGAGGGTGAATCAGAAGAAGTAGAAGAAGGAGAAGGAGAAGGTGAAGTCAGGAATGTGAAGCAGAAGAAGGAGACGGAGAAGGTGAAGTCTGGAGGGTGAAGCAGAAGAAGCAGAAGAAGGAGAAGGAGAAGGTGAAGTCTGGAGGGTGAAGCAGAAGAAGCAGAAGAAGGAGAAGGAGAAGGTGAAGTCAGGAGGGTGAATCAGAAGAAGTAGAAGAAGGAGAAGGAGAAGGTGAAGTCTGGAGGGTGAATCAGAAGAAGTAGAAGAAGGAGAAGGAGAAGGTGAAGTCTGGAGGGTGAATCAGAAGAAGTAGAAGAAGGAGAAGGAGAAGGTGAAGTCTGGAGGGTGAATCAGAAGAAGCAGAAGAAGGAGAAGGAGAAGGTGAAGTCTGGAGGGAGAAGCAGAAGAAGCAGAAGAAGGAGAAGGAGAAGATGAAGTCTGGAGGGTGAATCAGAAGCAGTAGAAGAAGGAGAAGGAGAAGGTGAGATCTGGAGGGTGAATCAGAAGAAGCAGAAGAAGGAGAAGGAGAAGGTGAAGTCTGAAGGGTGAATCAGAAGAAGCAGAAAAAGGAGAAGGAGAAGGTGAAGTCTGGAGGGTGAATCAGAAGAAGCAGAAGAAGGAGAAGGAGAAGGTGAAGTCTGGAGGGTGAATCAGAAGAAGCAGAAGAAGGAGAAGGAGAAGGTGAAGTCCGGAGGGTGAATCAGAAGAAGCAGAAGAAGGAGAAGGAGAAGGCGAAGTCTGGAGGGTGAATCAGAAGAAGCAGAAGAAGGAGAAGGAGAAGGTGAAATCTGGAGGGTGAATCAGAAGAAGCAGAAGAAGGAGAAGGAGAAGATGAAGTCTGGAGGGTGAATCAGAAGAAGTAGAAGAAGGAGAAGGAGAAGGTGAAGTCTGAAGGGTGAATCAGAAGAAGCAGAAAAAGGAGAAGGAGAAGGTGAAGTCTGGAGGGTGAATCAGAAGAAGCAGAAGAAGGAGAAGGAGAAGGTGAAGTCTGGAGGGTGAATCAGAAGAAGCAGAAGAAGGAGAAGGAGAAGGTGAAGTCCGGAGGGTGAATCAGAAGAAGTAGAAGAAGGAGAAGGAGAAGGTGAAGTCTGGAGGGTGAATCAGAAGAAGTAGAAGAAGGAGAAGGAGAAGGTGAAGTCTGGAGGGTGAATCAGAAGAAGCAGAAGAAGGAGAAGGAGAAGGTGAAGTCTGGAGGGTGAATCAGAAGAAGCAGAAGAAGGAGAAGGAGAAGGTGAAGTCTGGAGGGTGAATCAGAAGAAGCAGAAGAAGGAGAAGGAGAAGGTGAAGTCTGGAGGGTGAATCAGAAGAAGCAGAAGAAGTAGAAGGAGAAGGTGAAGTCTGGAGGGTGAATCAGAAGAAGGAGAAGAAGGAGAAGGAGAAGGTGAAGTCTGGAGGGTGAATCAGAAGAAGCAGAAGAAGGAGAAGGAGAAGGTGAAGTCAGGAGGGTGAATCAGAAGAAGCAGAAGAAGGAGAAGGAGAAGATGAAGTCTGGAGGGTGAAGCAGAAGAAGGAGACGGAGAAGGTGAAGTCTGGAGGGTGAAGCAGAAGAAGCAGAAGAAGGAGAAGGAGAAGGTGAAGTCTGGAGGGTGAAGCAGAAGAAGCAGAAGAAGGAGAAGGAGAAGGTGAAGTCAGGAGGGTGAATCAGAAGAAGTAGAAGAAGGAGAAGGAGAAGGTGTAGTTTGGAGGGTGAATCAGAAGAAGTAGAAGAAGGAGAAGGAGAAGGTGAAGTCTGGAGGGTGAATCAGAAGAAGTAGAAGAAGGAGGAGAAGGTGAAGTCTGGAGGGTGAATCAGAAGAATTGAAGAAGGAGAAGGAGAAGGTGAAGTCTGGAGGGTGAATCAGAAGAAGCAGAAGAAGGAGAAGGAGAAGGTGAAGTCTGGAGGGAGAAGCAGAAGAAGTAGAAGAAGGAGAAGGAGAAGGTAAAGTCTGGAGGGTGAATCAGAAGAAGTAGAAGAAGGAGAAGGAGAAGGTAAAGTCTGGAGGGTGAATCAGAAGAAGTAGAAGAAGGAGAAGGAGAAGGTGTAGTTTGGAGGGTGAATCAGGAGAAGTAGACGAAGGAGAAGGTGAAGTCTGGAGGGAGAATCAGAAGAAGCAGAAGAAGGAGAAGGAGAAGGTGAAGTCTGGAGGGAGAAGCAGAAGAAGTAGAAGAAGGAGAAGGAGAAGGTAAAGTCTGGAGGGTGAATCAGAAGAAGCAGAAGAAGGAGAAGGAGAAAGTGAAGTCTGGAGGGTGAATCAGAAGAAGTAGAAGAAGGAGAAGGAGAAGGTGTAGTTTGGAGGGTGAATCAGGAGAAGTAGACGAAGGAGAAGGAGAAGTTGAAGTCTGGAGGGTGAATCAGAAGAAGCAGAAGAAGGAGAAGGAGAAGGTGAAGTCTGGAGGGTGAATCAGAAGAAGTAGAAGAAGCAGAAGGAGAAGGTGAAGTCTGGAGGGTGAATCAGAAGAAGCAGAAGAAGGAGAAGGAGAAGGTGAAGTCTGGAGGGTGAATCAGAAGAAGCAGAAGAAGGAGAAGGAGAAGGTGAAGTCTGGAGGGTGAATCAGAAGAAGCAGAAGAAGGAGAAGGAGAAGGTGAAGTCTGGAGGGTGAATCAGAAGAAGCAGAAGAAGTAGAAGGAGAAGGTGAAGTCTGGAGGGTGAATCAGAAGAAGTAGAAGAAGGAGAAGGAGAAGGTGAAGTCTGGAGGGTGAATCAGAAGAAGCAGAAGAAGGAGAAGGAGAAGGTGAAGTCAGGAGGGTGAATCAGAAGAAGCAGAAGAAGGAGAAGGAGAAGGTGAAGTCTGGAGGGTGAAGCAGAAGAAGCAGAAGAAGGAGAAGGAGAAGGTGAAGACTGGAGGGTGAATCAGAAGAAGTAGAAGAAGGAGAAGTAGAAGGTGAAGTCTGGAGGGAGAATCAGAAGAAGTCGAAGAAGGAGAAGGAGAAGGCGAAGTCTGGAGGTTGAATCAGAAGAAGCAGAAGAAGGAGAAGGAGAAGGTGAAATCTGGAGGGTGAATCAGAAGAAGCAGAAGAAGGAGAAGGAGAAGATGAAGTCTGGAGGGTGAATCAGAAGAAGTAGAAGAAGGAGAAGGAGAAGGTGAAGTCTGAAGGGTGAATCAGAAGAAGCAGAAAAAGGAGAAGGAGAAGGTGAAGTCTGGAGGGTGAATCAGAAGAAGCAGAAGAAGGAGAAGGAGAAGGTGAAGTCTGGAGGGTGAATCAGAAGAAGCAGAAGAAGGAGAAGGAGAAGGTGAAGTCCGGAGGGTGAATCAGAAGAAGTAGAAGAAGGAGAAGGAGAAGGTGAAGTCTGGAGGGTGAATCAGAAGAAGTAGAAGAAGGAGAAGGAGAAGGTGAAGTCTGGAGGGTGAATCAGAAGAAGCAGAAGAAGGAGAAGGAGAAGGTGAAGACTGGAGGGTGAATCAGAAGAAGTAGAAGAAGGAGAAGGAGAAGGTGAAGTCTGGAGGGTGAATCAGAAGAAGTAGAAGAAGGAGAAGGAGAAGGCGAAGTCTGGAGGGTGAATCAGAAGAAGCAGAAGAAGGAGAAGGAGAAGGTGAAATCTGGAGGGTGAATCAGAAGAAGCAGAAGAAGGAGAAGGAGAAGATGAAGTCTGGAGGGTGAATCAGAAGAAGTAGAAGAAGGAGAAGGAGAAGGTGAGATCTGGAGGGTGAATCAGAAGAAGCAGAAGAAGGAGAAGGAGAAGGTGAAGTCTGAAGGGTGAATCAGAAGAAGCAGAAAAAGGAGAAGGAGAAGGAGAAGTCTGGAGGGTGAATCAGAAGAAGCAGAAGAAGGAGAAGGAGAAGGTGAAGTCTGGAGGGTGAATCAGAAGAAGCAGAAGAAGGAGAAGGAGAAGGTGAAGTCCGGAGGGTGAATCAGAAGAAGTAGAAGAAGGAGAAGGAGAAGGTGAAGTCTGGAGGGTGAATCAGAAGAAGTAGAAGAAGGAGAAGGAGAAGGTGAAGTCTGGAGGGTGAATCAGAAGAAGCAGAAGAAGGAGAAGGAGAAGGTGAAGTCTGGAGGGTGAATCAGAAGAAGCAGAAGAAGGAGAAGGAGAAGATGAAGTCTGGAGGGTGAATCAGAAGAAGTAGAAGAAGGAGAAGGAGAAGGTGAAGTCTGGAGGTTGAATCAGAAGAAGCAGAAGAAGGAGAAGGAGAAGGTGAAGTCTGGAGGGTGAATCAGAAGAAGCAGAAGAAGGAGAAGGAGAAGGTGAAGTCTGGAGGGTGAATCAGAAGAAGCAGAATAAGGAGAAGGAGAAGGTGAAGTCTGGAGGGTGAATCAGAAGAAGCAGAAGAAGGAGAAGGAGAAGGTGAAGTCTGGAGGGTGAATCAGAAGAAGCAGAAGAAGGAGAAGGAGAAGGTGAAGTCAGGAGGGTGAATCAGAAGAAGCAGAAGAAGGAGAAGGAGAAGGTGAAGTCAGGGGGGTGAAGCAGAAGAAGTAGAAGAAGGAGAAGGAGAAGGTGAAGTCAGGAGGGTGAAGCAGAAGAAGCAGAAGAAGGAGAAGGAGAAGGTCAAGTCTGGAGGGCGCAGCAGAAGAAGCAGAAGAAGGAGAAGGAGAAGGTGAAGTCTGGAGGGTGAAGCCGTAGAAGCAGAAGAAGGAGAAGGAGAAGGTGAAGTCTGGAGGGTGAATCAGAAGAAGTAGAAGAAGGAGAAGGAGAAGGTGAAGTCAGGAGGGTGAAGCAGAAGAAGCAGAAGAAGGAGAAGGAGAAGGTGAAGTCTGGAGGGTGAAGCAGAAGAAGCAGAAGAAGGAGAAGGAGAAGGTGAAGTCTGGAGGGCGAAGCAGAAGAAGCAGAAGAAGGAGAAGGAGAAGGTGAATTCTGGAGGGTGAAGCAGAAAAAGCAGATGAAGGAGAAGGAGAAGGTGAAGTCTGGAGGGTGAATCAGAAGAAGTAGAAGAAGGAGTAGCAGAAGGTGAAGTCAGGAGGGTGAAGCAGAAGAAGCAGAAGAAGGAGAAGGAGAAGGTGTAGTCTGGAGAGTGAAGCAGAAGAAGCAGAAGAAGGAGAAGGAGTAGGTGAAGTCTGGAGGGTGAAGCAGAAGAAGCAGAAGAAGGAGAAGGATAAGGTGAAGTCTGGAGGGTGAATCAGAAGAAGTAGAAGAAGGAGAAGGAGAAGGTGAAGTCTGGAGGGTGAATCAGAAGAAGTAGAAGAAGGAGAAGGAGAAGGTGAAGACTGGAGGGTGAATCAGAAGAAGCAGAAGAAGGAGAAGGAGAAGGTGAAGTCTGGAGGAAGAAGCAGAAGAAGTAGAAGAAGGAGAAGGAGAAGGTGAAGTCTGGAGGGTGAATCAGAAGAAGTAGAAGAAGGAGAAGGAGAAGGTGAAGTTTGGAGTGTGAATCAGAAGAAGTAGAAGAAGGAGAATGAGAAGGTGAAGTCTGGAGGGTGAATCAGAAGAAGCAGAAGAAGGAGAAGGAGAAGGTGAAGTCTGGAGGGTGAATCAGAAGATGTAGAAGAAGGAGAAGGAGAAGGTGTAGTCTGGAGGGTGAATCAGAAGAAGTAGACGAAGGAGAAGGAGAAGGTGAAGTCTGGAGGGTGAATCAGAAGAAGCAGAAGCAGGAGAAGGAGAAGGTGAAGTCTGGAGGGTGAAACAGAAGAAGCAGAAGAAGGAGAAGGAGAATGTGAATTCTGGAGTTTGAATCAGAAGTAGCAGAAGAAGGAGAAGGAGAAGGTGAAGTCTGGAGGGTGAATCAGAAGAAGCAGAAGAAGGAGAAGGAGAAGGTGAAGTCTGGAGGGTGAATCAGAAGAAGCAGAAGAGGTAGAAGGAGAAGGTGAAGTCTGGAGGGTGAATCAGAAGAAGTAGAAGAAGGAGAAGGAGAAGGTGAAGTCTGGAGGGTGAATCAGAAGAAGCAGAAGAAGGAGAAGGAGAAGGTGAAGTCAGGAGGGTGAATCAGAAGAAGCAGAAGAAGGAGAAGGTGAAGTCTGGAGGGTGAATCAGAAGAAGCAGAAGAAGGAGAAGGAGAAGGTGAAGACTGGAGGGTGAATCAGAAGAAGTAGAAGAAGGAGAAGGAGAAGGTGAAGTCTGGAGGGTGAATCAGAAGAAGTAGAAGAAGGAGAAGGCGAAGTCTGGAGGGTGAATCAGAAGAAGCAGAAGAAGGAGAAGGAGAAGGTGAAGTCTGGAGGGTGAATCAGAAGAAGCACAAGAAGGAGAAGGAGAAGATGAAGTCTGGAGGGTGAATCAGAAGATGTATAAGAAGGAGAAGGGGAAGCTGAGGTCTGGAGGGTGAATCAGAAGAAGCAGAAGAAGGAGAAGGAGAAGGTGAAGTCTGAAGGGTGAATCAGAAGAAGCAGAAGAAGGAGAAGGAGAAGGTGAAGTCTGGAGGTGAATCAGAAGAAGCAGAAGAAGGTGAAGGAGAAGGTGAAGTCTGGAGGGTGAATCAGAAGAAGTAGAAGAAGGAGAAGGAGAAGGTGAAGTCTGGAGTGTGAATCAGAAGAAGTAGAAGAAGGAGAAGGAGAAGATGAAGTCTGGAGGGTGAATCAGAAGAAGTAGAAGAAGGAGAAGGAGAAGGTGAAGTCTGGAGGGTGAATCAGAAGAAGCAGAAGAAGGAGAAGGAGAAGGTGAAGTCTGGAGGGTGAATCAGAAGAAGCAGAAGAAGGAGAAGGAGAAGGTGAAGTCTGGAGGGTGAATCAGAAGAAGCAGAATAAGAAGGAGAAGGTGAAGTCTGGAGGGTGAATCAGAAGAAGCAGACGAAGGAGAAGGAGAAGGTGAAGTCTGGAGGGTGAATCAGAAGAAGTAGAAGAAGGAGAAGGAGAAGGTGAAGTCTGGAGGGTGAAGCAGAAGAAGGAGAAGAAGGAGAAGGAGAAGGTGAAGTCAGGAGGGTGAATCAGAAGAAGTAGAAGAAGGAGAAGGAGAAGGTGAAGTCAGGAGGGTGAATCAGAAGAAGCAGAAGAAGGGGAAGGAGAAGGTGAAGTCTGGAGGGTGAATCTGAAGAATCAGAAGAAGGAGAAGGAGAAGGTGAAGTCTGGAGGGTGAATCAGAAGAAGCAGAAGAAAGAGAAGGAGAAGGTGAAGTCTGGAGGGTGAAGCAGAAGAAGCAGAAGAAGTAGAAGGAGAAGGTGAAGACTGGAGGGTGAATCAGAAGAAGTAGAAGAAGGAGAAGGAGAAGGTGAAGTCTGGAGGGTGAATCAGAAGAAGTAGAAGAAGGAGAAGGAGAAGGTGAAGTCTGGAGGTTGAATCAGAAGAAGCAGAAGAAGGAGAAGGAGAAGGTGAAGTCTGGAGGGTGAATCAGAAGAAGCAGAAGAAGGAGAAAGCGAAGATGAAGTCTGGAGGGTGAATCAGAAGAAGTAGAAGAAGGAGAAGGAGAAGGTGAGGTCAGGAGGGTGAATCAGAAGAAGCAGAAGAAGGAGAAGGAGAAGGTGAAGTCTGGAGGGTGAATCAGAAGAAGCAGAAGAAGGAGAAGGAGAAGGTGAAGTCTGGAGGGTGAATCAGAAGAAGCAGAAGAAGGAGAAGGAGAAGGTGAGGTCAGGAGGGTGAATCAGAAGAAGCAGAAAAAGGAGAAGGAGAAGGTGAAGTTAGTAGGGTGAATCAGAAGAAGCAGAAGAAGGAGAAGGAGAAGTTGAAGTCAGGGGGGTGAAGCAGAAGAAGTACAAGAAGGAGAAGGAGAAGGTGAAGTCAGGAAGGTAAAGGAGAAGAAGCAGAAGAAGGAGAAGGAGAAGGTGAAGTCTGGAGGGCGCAGCAGAAGAAGCAGAAGAAGGAGAAGGAGAAGTTGAAGTCTGAAGGGTGAATCAGAAGAAGTAGAAGAAGGAGAAGGAGAAGGTGAAGTCAGGAGTGTGAAGCAGAAGAAGCAGAAGAAGGTGAAGTCTGGAGGGTGAATCAGAAGAAGCAGAAGAAGGAGAAGGAGAAGGTGAAGTCTGGAGAGTGAATCAGAAGAAGCAGAAGAAGGAGAAGGAGAAGGTGAGGTCAGGAGGCTGAATCAGAGGAAGCAGAAGAAGGAGAAGGAGAAGGTGAAGTTAGGAGGGTGAATCAGAAGAAGCAGAAGAAGGAGAAGGAGAAGGTGAAGTCAGGGGGGTGAAGCAGAAGAAGTCGAAGAAGGAGAAGGAGAAGGTGAAGTCAGGAAGGTGAAGCAGAAGAAGCAGAAGAAGGAGAAGGAGAAGATGAAGTCTGGAGGGCACAGAGAAGAAGCAGAAGAAGGAGAAGGAGAAGGTGAAGTCTGGAGGGTGAAGCAGAAGAAGCAGAAGAAGGAGAAGGAGAAGGTGAAGTCTGGAGGGTGAATCAGAAGAAGCAGAAGAGGTAGAAGGAGAAGGTGAAGTCTGGAGGGTGAATCAGAAGAAGTAGAAGAAGGAGAAGGAGAAGGTGAAGTCTGGAGGGTGAATCAGAAGAAGCAGAAGAAGGAGAAGGAGAAGGTGAAGTCAGGAGGGTGAATCAGAAGAAGCAGAAGAAGGAGAAGGAGAAGGTGAAGTCTGGAGGGTGAATCAGAAGAAGCAGAAGAAGGAGAAGGAGAAGGTGAAGACTGGAGGGTGAATCAGAAGAAGTAGAAGAAGGAGAAGGAGGAGGTGAAGTCTGGAGGGTGAATCAGAAGAAGTAGAAGAAGGAGAAGGCGAAGTCTGGAGGGTGAATCAGAAGAAGCAGAAGAAGGAGAAGGAGAAGGTGAAGTCTGGAGGGTGAATCAGAAGAAGCACAAGAAGGAGAAGGAGAAGATGAAGTCTGGAGGGTGAATCAGAAGATGTATAAGAAGGAGAAGGGGAAGGTGAGGTCTGGAGGGTGAATCAGAAGAAGCAGAAGAAGGAGAAGGAGAAGGTGAAGTCTGAAGGGTGAATCAGAAGAAGCAGAAGAAGGAGAAGGAGAAGGTGAAGTCTGGAGGTGAATCAGAAGAAGCAGAAGAAGGTGAAGGAGAAGGTGAAGTCTGGAGGGTGAATCAGAAGAAGTAGAAGAAGGAGAAGGAGAAGGTGAAGTCTGGAGGGTGAATCAGAAGAAGTAGAAGAAGGAGAAGGAGAAGGTGAAGTCTGGAGTGTGAATCAGAAGAAGTAGAAGAAGGAGAAGGAGAAGATGAAGTCTGGAGGGTGAATCAGAAGAAGTAGAAGAAGGAGAAGGAGAAGGTGAAGTCAGGAGGGTGAATCAGAAGAAGCAGAAGAAGGAGAAGGAGAAGGTGAAGTCTGGAGGGTGAATCAGAAGAAGCAGAAGAAGGAGAAGGAGAAGGTGAAGTCTGGAGGGTGAATCAGAAGAAGCAGAATAAGAAGGAGAAGGTGAAGTCTGGAGGGTGAATCAGAAGAAGCAGACGAAGGAGAAGGAGAAGGTGAAGTCTGGAGGGTGAATCAGAAGAAGTAGAAGAAGGAGAAGGAGAAGGTGAAGTCTGGAGGGTGAAGCAGAAGAAGGAGAAGAAGGAGAAGGAGAAGGTGAAGTCAGGAGGGTGAATCAGAAGAAGTAGAAGAAGGAGAAGGAGAAGGTGAAGTCAGGAGGGTGAATCAGAAGAAGCAGAAGAAGGGGAAGGAGAAGGTGAAGTCTGGAGGGTGAATCAGAAGAATCAGAAGAAGGAGAAGGAGAAGGTGAAGTCTGGAGGGTGAATCAGAAGAAGCAGAAGAAAGAGAAGGAGAAGGTGAAGTCTGGAGGGTGAAGCAGAAGAAGCAGAAGAAGTAGAAGGAGAAGGTGAAGACTGGAGGGTGAATCAGAAGAAGTAGAAGAAGGAGAAGGAGAAGGTGAAGTCTGGAGGGTGAATCAGAAGAAGTAGAAGAAGGAGAAGGAGAAGGTGAAGTCTGGAGGTTGAATCAGAAGAAGCAGAAGAAGGAGAAGGAGAAGGTGAAGTCTGGAGCGTGAATCAGAAGAAGCAGAAGAAGGAGAAGGCGAAGATGAAGTCTGGAGGGTGAATCAGAAGAAGTAGAAGAAGGAGAAGGAGAAGGTGAGGTCAGGAGGGTGAATCAGACGAAGCAGAAGAAGGAGAAGGAGAAGGTGAAGTCTGGAGGGTGAATCAGAAGAAGCAGAAGAAGGAGAAGGAGAAGGTGAAGTCTGGAGGGTGAATCAGAAGAAGCAGAAGAAGGAGAAGGAGAAGGTGAGGTCAGGAGGGTGAATCAGAAGAAGCAGAAAAAGGAGAAGGAGAAGGTGAAGTTAGTAGGGTGAATCAGAAAAGCAGAAGAAGGAGAAGGAGAAGTTGAAGTCAGGGGGGTGAAGCAGAAGAAGTAGAAGAAGGAGAAGGAGAAGGTGAAGTCAGGAAGGTAAAGGAGAAGAAGCAGAAGAAGGAGAAGGAGAAGGTGAAGTCTGGAGGGCGCAGCAGAAGAAGCAGAAGAAGGAGAAGGAGAAGGTGAAGTCTGAAGGGTGAATCAGAAGAAGTAGAAGAAGGAGAAGGAGAAGGTGAAGTCAGGAGTGTGAAGCAGAAGAAGCAGAAGAAGGTGAAGTCTGGAGGGTGAATCAGAAGAAGCAGAAGAAGGAGAAGGAGAAGGTGAAGTCTGGAGGGTGAATCAGAAGAAGCAGAAGAAGGAGAAGGAGAAGGTGAGGTCAGGAGGCTGAATCAGAAGAAGCAGAAGAAGGAGAAGGAGAAGGTGAAGTTAGGAGGGTGAATCAGAAGAAGCAGAAGAAGGAGAAGGAGAAGGTGAAGTCAGGGGGGTGAAGCAGAAGAAGTCGAAGAAGGAGAAGGAGAAGGTGAAGTCAGGAAGGTGAAGCAGAAGAAGCAGAAGAAGGAGAAGGAGAAGGTGAAGTCTGGAGGGCGCAGAGAAGAAGCAGAAGCTGGAGAAGGAGAAGGTGAAGTCTGGAGGGTGAAGCAGAAGAAGCAGAAGAAGGAGAAGGAGAAGGTGAAGTCTGGAGGGTGAATCAGAAGAAGTAGAAGAAGGAGAAGGAGAAGGTGAAGTCAGGAGGGTGAAGCAGAAGAAGCAGAAGAAGGAGAAGGAGAAGGTGAAGTCTGGAGGGTGAAGCAAAAGAAGCAGAAGCGGAAAAGGAGAAGGTAAAGTCTGGAGGGCGAAGCAGAAGAAGCAGAAGAAGGAGAAGGAGAAGGTGAAGTCTGGAGGGTGAAGCAGAAGAAGCAGAAGAAGGAGAAGGAGAAGGTGAAGTCTGGAGGGTGAATCAGAAGAAGCAGAAGAAGGAGAAGGAGAAGGTGAAGTTAGGAGGGTGAATCAGAAGAAGCAGAAGAAGGAGAAGGAGAAGGTGAAGTCAGGGGGGTGAAGCAGAAGAAGTCGAGGAAGGAGAAGGAGAAGGTGAAGTCAGGAAGGTGAAGCAGAAGAAGCAGAAGAAGGAGAAGGAGAAGGTGAAGTCTGGAGGGCGCAGAGAAGAAGCAGAAGAAGGAGAAGGAGAAGGTGAAGTCTGGAGGGTGAAGCAGAAGAAGCAGAAGAAGGAGAAGGAGAAGGTGAAGTCTGGAGGGTGAATCAGAAGAAGTAGAAGAAGGAGAAGGAGAAGGTGAAGACTGGAGGGTGAATCAGAAGAAGCAGAAGAAGGAGAAGGAGAAGGTGAAGTCTGGAGGAAGAAGCAGAAGAAGTAGAAGAAGGAGAAGGAGAAGGTGAAGTCTGGAGGGTGAATCAGAAGAAGTAGAAGAAGGAGAAGGAGAAGGTGAAGTTTGGAGTGTGAATCAGAAGAAGTAGAAGAAGGAGAATGAGAAGGTGAAGTCTGGAGGGTGAATCAGAAGAAGCAGAAGAAGGAGAAGGAGAAGGTGAAGTCTGGAGGGTGAATCAGAAGATGTAGAAGAAGGAGAAGGAGAAGGTGTAGTCTGGAGGGTGAATCAGAAGAAGTAGACGAAGGAGAAGGAGAAGGTGAAGTCTGGAGGGTGAATCAGAAGAAGCAGAAGCAGGAGAAGGAGAAGGTGAAGTCTGGAGGGTGAAACAGAAGAAGCAGAAGAAGGAGAAGGAGAATGTGAATTCTGGAGTTTGAATCAGAAGTAGCAGAAGAAGGAGAAGGAGAAGGTGAAGTCTGGAGGGTGAATCAGAAGAAGCAGAAGAAGGAGAAGGAGAAGGTGAAGTCTGGAGGGTGAATCAGAAGAAGCAGAAGAGGTAGAAGGAGAAGGTGAAGTCTGGAGGGTGAATCAGAAGAAGTAGAAGAAGGAGAAGGAGAAGGTGAAGTCTGGAGGGTGAATCAGAAGAAGCAGAGGAAGGAGAAGGAGAAGGTGAAGTCAGGAGGGTGAATCAGAAGAAGCAGAAGAAGGAGAAGGTGAAGTCTGGAGGGTGAATCAGAAGAAGCAGAAGAAGGAGAAGGAGAAGGTGAAGACTGGAGGGTGAATCAGAAGAAGTAGAAGAAGGAGAAGGAGAAGGTGAAGTCTGGAGGGTGAATCAGAAGAAGTAGAAGAAGGAGAAGGCGAAGTCTGGAGGGTGAATCAGAAGAAGCAGAAGAAGGAGAAGGAGAAGGTGAAGTCTGGAGGGTGAATCAGAAGAAGCACAAGAAGGAGAAGGAGAAGATGAAGTCTGGAGGGTGAATCAGAAGATGTATAAGAAGGAGAAGGGGAAGCTGAGGTCTGGAGGGTGAATCAGAAGAAGCAGAAGAAGGAGAAGGAGAAGGTGAAGTCTGAAGGGTGAATCAGAAGAAGCAGAAGAAGGAGAAGGAGAAGGTGAAGTCTGGAGGTGAATCAGAAGAAGCAGAAGAAGGTGAAGGAGAAGGTGAAGTCTGGAGGGTGAATCAGAAGAAGTAGAAGAAGGAGAAGGAGAAGGTGAAGTCTGGAGTGTGAATCAGAAGAAGTAGAAGAAGGAGAAGGAGAAGATGAAGTCTGGAGGGTGAATCAGAAGAAGTAGAAGAAGGAGAAGGAGAAGGTGAAGTCTGGAGGGTGAATCAGAAGAAGCAGAAGAAGGAGAAGGAGAAGGTGAAGTCTGGAGGGTGAATCAGAAGAAGCAGAAGAAGGAGAAGGAGAAGGTGAAGTCTGGAGGGTGAATCAGAAGAAGCAGAATAAGAAGGAGAAGGTGAAGTCTGGAGGGTGAATCAGAAGAAGCAGACGAAGGAGAAGGAGAAGGTGAAGTCTGGAGGGTGAATCAGAAGAAGTAGAAGAAGGAGAAGGAGAAGGTGAAGTCTGGAGGGTGAAGCAGAAGAAGGAGAAGAAGGAGAAGGAGAAGGTGAAGTCAGGAGGGTGAATCAGAAGAAGTAGAAGAAGGAGAAGGAGAAGGTGAAGTCAGGAGGGTGAATCAGAAGAAGCAGAAGAAGGGGAAGGAGAAGGTGAAGTCTGGAGGGTGAATCTGAAGAATCAGAAGAAGGAGAAGTAGAAGGTGAAGTCTGGAGGGTGAATCAGAAGAAGCAGAAGAAAGAGAAGGAGAAGGTGAAGTCTGGAGGGTGAAGCAGAAGAAGCAGAAGAAGTAGAAGGAGAAGGTGAAGACTGGAGGGTGAATCAGAAGAAGTAGAAGAAGGAGAAGGAGAAGGTGAAGTCTGGAGGGTGAATCAGAAGAAGTAGAAGAAGGAGAAGGAGAAGGTGAAGTCTGGAGGTTGAATCAGAAGAAGCAGAAGAAGGAGAAGGAGAAGGTGAAGTCTGGAGGGTGAATCAGAAGTAGCAGAAGAAGGAGAAAGCGAAGATGAAGTCTGGAGGGTGAATCAGAAGAAGTAGAAGAAGGAGAAGGAGAAGGTGAGGTCAGGAGGGTGAATCAGAAGAAGCAGAAGAAGGAGAAGGAGAAGGTGAAGTCTGGAGGGTGAATCAGAAGAAGCAGAAGAAGGAGAAGGAGAAGGTGAAGTCTGGAGGGTGAATCAGAAGAAGCAGAAGAAGGAGAAGGAGAAGGTGAGGTCAGGAGGGTGAATCAGAAGAAGCAGAAAAAGGAGAAGGAGAAGGTGAAGTTAGTAGGGTGAATCAGAAGAAGCAGAAGAAGGAGAAGGAGAAGTTGAAGTCAGGGGGGTGAAGCAGAAGAAGTAGAAGAAGGAGAAGGAGAAGGTGAAGTCAGGAAGGTAAAGGAGAAGAAGCAGAAGAAGGAGAAGGAGAAGGTGAAGTCTGGAGGGCGCAGCAGAAGAAGCAGAAGAAGGAGAAGGAGAAGTTGAAGTCTGAAGGGTGAATCAGAAGAAGTAGAAGAAGGAGAAGGAGAAGGTGAAGTCAGGAGTGTGAAGCAGAAGAAGCAGAAGAAGGTGAAGTCTGGAGAGTGAATCAGAAGAAGCAGAAGAAGGAGAAGGAGAAGGTGAGGTCAGGAGGCTGAATCAGAGGAAGCAGAAGAAGGAGAAGGAGAAGGTGAAGTTAGGAGGGTGAATCAGAAGAAGCAGAAGAAGGAGAAGGAGAAGGTGAAGTCAGGGGGGTGAAGCAGAAGAAGTCGAAGAAGGAGAAGGAGAAGGTGAAGTCAGGAAGGTGAAGCAGAAGAAGCAGAAGAAGGAGAAGGAGAAGGAGAAGGTGAAGTCTGGAGGGTGAATCAGAAGAAGCAGAAGAGGTAGAAGGAGAAGGTGAAGTCTGGAGGGTGAATCAGAAGAAGTAGAAGAAGGAGAAGGAGAAGGTGAAGTCTGGAGGGTGAATCAGAAGAAGCAGAAGAAGGAGAAGGAGAAGGTGAAGTCAGGAGGGTGAATCAGAAGAAGCAGAAGAAGGAGAAGTAGAAGGTGAAGTCTGGAGGGTGAATCAGAAGAAGCAGAAGAAGGAGAAGGAGAAGGTGAAGACTGGAGGGTGAATCAGAAGAAGTAGAAGAAGGAGAAGGAGGAGGTGAAGTCTGGAGGGTGAATCAGAAGAAGTAGAAGAAGGAGAAGGCGAAGTCTGGAGGGTGAATCAGAAGAAGCAGAAGAAGGAGAAGGAGAAGGTGAAGTCTGGAGGGTGAATCAGAAGAAGCACAAGAAGGAGAAGGAGAAGATGAAGTCTGGAGGGTGAATCAGAAGATGTATAAGAAGGAGAAGGGGAAGGTGAGGTCTGGAGGGTGAATCAGAAGAAGCAGAAGAAGGAGAAGGAGAAGGTGAAGTCTGAAGGGTGAATCAGAAGAAGCAGAAGAAGGAGAAGGAGAAGGTGAAGTCTGGAGGTGAATCAGAAGAAGCAGAAGAAGGTGAAGGAGAAGGTGAAGTCTGGAGGGTGAATCAGAAGAAGTAGAAGAAGGAGAAGGAGAAGGTGAAGTCTGGAGGGTGAATCAGAAGAAGTAGAAGAAGGAGAAGGAGAAGGTGAAGTCTGGAGTGTGAATCAGAAGAAGTAGAAGAAGGAGAAGGAGAAGATGAAGTCTGGAGGGTGAATCAGAAGAAGTAGAAGAAGGAGAAGGAGAAGGTGAAGTCAGGAGGGTGAATCAGAAGAAGCAGAAGAAGGAGAAGGAGAAGGTGAAGTCTGGAGGGTGAATCAGAAGAAGCAGAAGAAGGAGAAGGAGAAGGTGAAGTCTGGAGGGTGAATCAGAAGAAGCAGAATAAGAAGGAGAAGGTGAAGTCTGGAGGGTGAATCAGAAGAAGCAGACGAAGGAGAAGGAGAAGGTGAAGTCTGGAGGGTGAATCAGAAGAAGTAGAAGAAGGAGAAGGAGAAGGTGAAGTCTGGAGGGTGAAGCAGAAGAAGGAGAAGAAGGAGAAGGAGAAGGTGAAGTCAGGAGGGTGAATCAGAAGAAGTAGAAGAACGAGAAGGAGAAGGTGAAGTCAGGAGGGTGAATCAGAAGAAGCAGAAGAAGGGGAAGGAGAAGGTGAAGTCTGGAGGGTGAATCAGAAGAATCAGAAGAAGGAGAAGGAGAAGGTGAAGTCTGGAGGGTGAATCAGAAGAAGCAGAAGAAAGAGAAGGAGAAGGTGAAGTCTGGAGGGTGAAGCAGAAGAAGCAGAAGAAGTAGAAGGAGAAGGTGAAGACTGGAGGGTGAATCAGAAGAAGTAGAAGAAGGAGAAGGAGAAGGTGAAGTCTGGAGGGTGAATCAGAAGAAGTAGAAGAAGGAGAAGGAGAAGGTGAAGTCTGGAGGTTGAATCAGAAGAAGCAGAAGAAGGAGAAGGAGAAGGTGAAGTCTGGAGCGTGAATCAGAAGAAGCAGAAGAAGGAGAAGGCGAAGATGAAGTCTGGAGGGTGAATCAGAAGAAGTAGAAGAAGGAGAAGGAGAAGGTGAGGTCAGGAGGGTGAATCAGACGAAGCAGAAGAAGGAGAAGGAGAAGGTGAAGTCTGGAGGGTGAATCAGAAGAAGCAGAAGAAGGAGAAGGAGAAGGTGAAGTCTGGAGGGTGAATCAGAAGAAGCAGAAGAAGGAGAAGGAGAAGGTGAGGTCAGGAGGGTGAATCAGAAGAAGCAGAAGAAGGAGAAGGAGAAGGTGAAGTTAGTAGGGTGAATCAGAAAAGCAGAAGAAGGAGAAGGAGAAGTTGAAGTCAGGGGGGTGAAGCAGAAGAAGTAGAAGAAGGAGAAGGAGAAGGTGAAGTCTGGAGGGCGCAGCAGAAGAAGCAGAAGAAGGAGAAGGAGAAGGTGAAGTCTGAAGGGTGAATCAGAAGAAGTAGAAGAAGGAGAAGGAGAAGGTGAAGTCAGGAGTGTGAAGCAGAAGAAGCAGAAGAAGGTGAAGTCTGGAGGGTGAATCAGAAGAAGCAGAAGAAGGAGAAGGAGAAGGTGAAGTCTGGAGGGTGAATCAGAAGAAGCAGAAGAAGGAGAAGGAGAAGGTGAGGTCAGGAGGCTGAATCAGAAGAAGCAGAAGAAGGAGAAGGAGAAGGTGAAGTTAGGAGGGTGAATCAGAAGAAGCAGAAGAAGGAGAAGGAGAAGGTGAAGTCAGGGGGGTGAAGCAGAAGAAGTCGAAGAAGGAGAAGGAGAAGGTGAAGTCAGGAAGGTGAAGCAGAAGAAGCAGAAGAAGGAGAAGGAGAAGGTGAAGTCTGGAGGGCGCAGAGAAGAAGCAGAAGAAGGAGAAGGAGAAGGTGAAGTCTGGAGGGTGAAGCAGAAGAAGCAGAAGAAGGAGAAGGAGAAGGTGAAGTCTGGAGGGTGAATCAGAAGAAGTAGAAGAAGGAGAAGGAGAAGGTGAAGTCAGGAGGGTGAAGCAGAAGAAGGAGAAGGAGAAGGTGAAGTCTGGAGGGTGAAGCAAAAGAAGCAGAAGCGGAAAAGGAGAAGGTAAAGTCTGGAGGGCGAAGCAGAAGAAGCGGAAGAAGGAGAAGGAGAAGGTGAAGTCTGGAGGGTGAAGCAGAAGAAGCAGAAGAAGGAGAAGGAGAAGGTGAAGTCTGGAGGGTGAATCAGAAGAAGCAGAAGAAGGAGAAGGAGAAGGTGAAGTTAGGAGGGTGAATCAGAAGAAGCAGAAGAAGGAGAAGGTGAAGTCAGGGGGGTGAAGCAGAAGAAGTCGAAGAAGGAGAAGGAGAAGGTGAAGTCAGGAAGGTGAAGCAGAAGAAGCAGAAGAAGGAGAAGGAGAAGGTGAAGTCTGGAGGGCACAGAGAAGAAGCAGAAGAAGGAGAAGGAGAAGGTGAAGTCTGGAGGGTGAAGCAGAAGAAGCAGAAGAAGGAGAAGGAGAAGGTGAAGTCTGGAGGGTGAATCAGAAGAAGTAGAAGAAGGAGAAGGAGAAGGTGAAGTCAGGAGGGTGAAGCAGAAGAAGCAGAAGAAGGAGAAGGAGAAGGTGAAGTCTGGAGGGTGAAGCAAAAGAAGCAGAAGTGGAAAAGGAGAAGGTGAAGTCTGGAGGGCGAAGCAGAAGAAGCAGAAGAAGGAGAAGGAGAAGGTGAAGTCTGGAGGGTGAAGCAGAAGAAGCAGAAGAAGGAGAAGGCGAAGGTGAAGTCTGGAGGGTGAATCAGAAGAAGTAGAAGAAGGAGAAGGAGAAGGTGAAGTCAGGAGGGTGAAGCAGAAGAAGCAGAAGAAGGAGAAGGAGAAGGTGAAGTCTGGAGGGTGAAGCAGAAGAAGCAGAAGAAGGAGAAGGAGAAGGTGAAGTCTGGAGGGTGAAGGAGAAGAAACAGAAGAAGGAGATGGAGAAGGTGAAGTCAGGAGTGTGAATCAGAAGAAGTAGAAGAAGGAGAAGGAGAAGATGAAGTCTGGAGGGTGAATCAGAAGAATGAGAAGAAGGAGAAGGAGAAGGTGAAGTCTGGAGGGTGAATCAGAAGAAGCAGAAGAAAGAGAAGGAGAAGGTGAAGTCTGGAGGGTGAAGCAGAAGAAGCAGAAGAAGGAGAAGGAGAAGGTGAAGACTGGAGGGTGAATCAGAAGAAGTAGAAGAAGGAGAAGGAGAAACTGAAGTCTGGAGGGTGAATCAGAAGAAGTAGAAGAAGGAGAAGGAGAAGGTGAAGTCTGGAGGGTGAATCAGAAGAAGCAGAAGAAGGAGAAGGAGAAGGTGAAGTCTGGAGGGTGAATCAGAAGAAGCAGAAGAAGGAGGAGAAGATGAAGTCTGGAGGGTGAATCAGAAGAAGCAGAAGAAGGAGAAGGAGAAGGTGAAGTCTGGAGGATGAATCAGAAGAAGCAGAAGAAGGAGAAGGAGAAGGTGAAGTCTGGAGGGTGAATCAGAAGAAGCAGAAGAAGGAGAAGGAGAAGATGAAGTCTGGAGGGTGAATCAGAAGAAGCAGAAGAAGGAGAAGGAGAAGGTGAAGTCTGGAGGGTGAATCAGAAGAAGCAGAAGAAGGAGAAGGAGAAGGTGAAGTCTCGAGGGTGAAGCAGAAGAAGCAGAAGAAGGAGAAGGAGAAGGTGATGTCTGGGGGGTGAATCAGAAGAAGCAGAAGAAGTAGAAGGAGAAGGTGAAGTCTGGAGGGTGAATCAGAAGAAGTAGAAGAAGGAGAAGGAGAAGGTGATGTCTGGAGGGTGAATCAGGAGAAGCAGAAGAAGGAGAAGGAGAAGGTGAAGTCAGGAGAGTGAATCAGAAGAAGCAGAAGAAGGAGAAGGAGAAGGTGAAGACTGGAGGGTGAATCAGAAGAAGTAGAAGAAGAAGGAGAAGGTGAAGTCTGGAGGGTGAATCAGAAGAAGTAGAAGAAGGAGAAGGAGAAGGCGAAGTCTGGAGGGTGAATCAGAAGTAGCAGAAGAAGGAAAAGGAGAAGGTGAAGTCTGGAGGGTGAATCAGAAGAAGCAGAAGTAGGAGGAGAAGATGAAGTCTGGAGGGTGAATCAGAAGAAGCAGAAGAAGGAGAAGGAGAAGGTGAAGTCTGGAGGGTGAATCAGAAGAAGCAGAAGAAGGAGAAGGAGAAGGTGAAGTCTGGAGGGTGAATCAGAAGAAGTAGAAGAAGGAGAAGGAGAAGGTGAAGTCTGGAGGGTGAATCAGAAGAAGTAGAAGAAGGAGAAGGAGAAGGTGAAGTCTGGAGGGTGTATCAGAAGAAGCAGAAGAAGGAGAAGGAGAAGGTGAAGTCTGGAGGGTGAATCAGAAGAAGCAGAAGAAGGAGAAGGAGAAGATGAAGTCTGGAGGGTGAATCAGAAGAAGCAGAAGAAGGAGAAGGAGAAGGTGAAGTCTGAAGGGTGTATCAGAAGAAGCAGAAGAAGGAGAAGGAGAAGGTGAAGTCTGGAGGGTGAATCAGAAGAAGCAGAAAAAGGAGAAGGAGAAGGTGAAGTCTGGAGGGTGAATCAGAAGAAGCAGAAGAAGGAGAAGGAGATGGTGCAGTCTGGAGGGTGAATCAGAAGAAGTAGAAGAAGGAGAAGGGGAAGGTGAAGTCTGGAGGGTGAAGCAGAAGAAGTAGAAGAAGGAGAAGGAGAAGGTGAAGTCAGGAGGGTGAATCAGAAGAAGTAGAAGAAGGAGAAGGAGAAGGTGAAGTCAGGAGGGTGAATCAGAAGAAGCAGAAGAAGGAGAAGGAGAAGGTGAAGTCTGGAGGGTGAATCAGAAGAATCAGAAGAAGGAGAAGGAGAAGGTGAAGTCTGGAGGGTGAATCAGAAGAAGCAGAAGAAAGAGAAGGAGAAGGTGAAGTCTGGAGGGTGAAGCAGAAGAAGCAGAATAAGGAGAAGGAGAAGGTGAAGACTGGAGGGTGAATCAGAAGAAGTAGAAGAAGGAGAAGGAGAAACTGAAGTCTGGAGGGTGAATCAGAAGAAGTAGAAGAAGGAGAAGGAGAAGGTGAAGTCTGGAGGGTGAATCAGAAGAAGCAGAAGAAGGAGAAGGAGAAGGTGAAGTCTGGAGGGTGAATCAGAAGAAGCAGAAGAAGGAGAAGGAGAAGGTGAGGTCAGGAGGGTGAATCAGAAGAAGCAGAAAAAGGAGAAGGAGAAGGTGAAGTTAGTAGGGTGAATCAGAAAAGCAGAAGAAGGAGAAGGAGAAGTTGAAGTCAGGGGGGTGAAGCAGAAGAAGTAGAAGAAGGAGAAGGAGAAGGTGAAGTCAGGAAGGTAAAGGAGAAGAAGCAGAAGAAGGAGAAGGAGAAGGTGAAGTCTGGAGGGCGCAGCAGAAGAAGCAGAAGAAGGAGAAGGAGAAGGTGAAGTCTGAAGGGTGAATCAGAAGAAGTAGAAGAAGGAGAAGGAGAAGGTGAAGTCAGGAGTGTGAAGCAGAAGAAGCAGAAGAAGGTGAAGTCTGGAGGGTGAATCAGAAGAAGCAGAAGAAGGAGAAGGAGAAGGTGAAGTCTGGAGGGTGAATCAGAAGAAGCAGAAGAAGGAGAAGGAGAAGGTGAGGTCAGGAGGCTGAATCAGAAGAAGCAGAAGAAGGAGAAGGAGAAGGTGAAGTTAGAAGTGTGAATCAGAAGAAGCAGAAGAAGGAGAAGGAGAAGGTGAAGTCAGGGGGGTGAAGCAGAAGAAGTCGAAGAAGGAGAAGGAGAAGGTGAAGTCAGGAAGGTGAAGCAGAAGAAGCAGAAGAAGGAGAAGGAGAAGGTGATGTCTGGAGGGCGCAGAGAAGAAGCAGAAGAAGGAGAAGGAGAAGGTGAAGTCTGGAGGGTGAAGCAGAAGAAGCAGAAGAAGGAGAAGGAGAAGGTGAAGTCTGGAGGGTGAATCAGAAGAAGTAGAAGAAGGAGAAGGAGAAGGTGAAGTCAGGAGGGTGAAGCAGAAGAAGCAGAAGAAGGAGAAGGAGAAGGTGAAGTCTGGAGGGTGAAGCAAAAGAAGCAGAAGCAGAAAAGGAGAAGGTAAAGTCTGGAGGGCGAAGCAGAAGAAGCAGAAGAAGGAGAAGGAGAAGGTGAAGTCTGGAGGGTGAAGCAGAAGAAGCAGAAGAAGGAGAAGGAGAAGGTGAAGTCTGGAGGGTGAATCAGAAGAAGCAGAAGAAGGAGAAGGAGAAGGTGAAGTTAGGAGGGTGAATCAGAAGAAGCAGAAGAAGGAGAAGGAGAAGGTGAAGTCAGGGGGGTGAAGCAGAAGAAGTCGAAGAAGGAGAAGGAGAAGGTGAAGTCAGGAAGGTGAAGCAGAAGAAGCAGAAGAAGGAGAAGGAGAAGGTGAAGTCTGGAGGGCGCAGAGAAGAAGCAGAAGAAGGAGAAGGAGAAGGTGAAGTCTGGAGGGTGAAGCAGAAGAAGCAGAAGAAGGAGAAGGAGAAGGTGAAGTCTGGAGGGTGAATCAGAAGAAGTAGAAGAAGGAGAAGGAGAAGGTGAAGTCAGGAGGGTGAAGCAGAAGAAGCAGAAGAAGGAGAAGGAGAAGGTGAAGTCTGGAGGGTGAAGCAAAAGAAGCAGAAGTGGAAAAGGAGAAGGTGAAGTCTGGAGGGCGAAGCAGAAGAAGCAGAAGAAGGAGAAGGAGAAGGTGAAGTCTGGAGGGTGAAGCAGAAGAAGCAGAAGAAGGAGAAGGCGAAGGTGAAGTCTGGAGGGTGAATCAGAAGAAGTAGAAGAAGGAGAAGGAGAAGGTGAAGTCAGGAGGGTGAAGCAGAAGAAGCAGAAGAAGGAGAAGGAGTAGGTGAAGTCTGGAGGGTGAAGCAGAAGAAGCAGAAGAAGGAGAAGGAGAAGGTGAAGTCTGGAGGGTGAAGGAGAAGAAACAGAAGAAGGAGATGGAGAAGGTGAAGTCAGGAGGGTGAATCAGAAGAAGTAGAAGAAGGAGAAGGAGAAGGTGAAGTCTGGAGGGTGAATCAGAAGAATGAGAAGAAGGAGAAGGAGAAGGTGAAGTCTGGAGGGTGAATCAGAAGAAGCAGAAGAAAGAGAAGGAGAAGGTGAAGTCTGGAGGGTGAAGCAGAAGAAGCAGAAGAAGGAGAAGGAGAAGGTGAAGACTGGAGGGTGAATCAGAAGAAGTAGAAGAAGGAGAAGGAGAAACTGAAGTCTGGAGGGTGAATCAGAAGAAGTAGAAGAAGGAGAAGGAGAAGGTGAAGTCTGGAGGGTGAATCAGAAGAAGCAGAAGAAGGAGAAGGAGAAGGTGAAGTCTGGAGGGTGAATCAGAAGAAGCAGAAGAAGGAGGAGAAGATGAAGTCTGGAGGGTGAATCAGAAGAAGCAGAAGAAGGAGAAGGAGAAGGTGAAGTCTGGAGGGTGAATCAGAAGAAGCAGAAGAAGGAGAAGGAGAAGGTGAAGTCTGGAGGGTGAATCAGAAGAAGCAGAAGAAGGAGAAGGAGAAGATGAAGTCTGGAGGGTGAATCAGAAGAAGCAGAAGAAGGAGAAGGAGAAGGTGAAGTCTGGAGGGTGAATCAGAAGAAGCAGAAGAAGGAGAAGGAGAAGGTGAAGTCTCGAGGGTGAAGCAGAAGAAGCAGAAGAAGGAGAAGGAGAAGGTGATGTCTGGGGGGTGAATCAGAAGAAGCAGAAGAAGTAGAAGGAGAAGGTGAAGTCTGGAGGGTGAATCAGAAGAAGTAGAAGAAGGAGAAGGAGAAGGTGATGTCTGGAGGGTGAATCAGGAGAAGCAGAAGAAGGAGAAGGAGAAGGTGAAGTCAGGAGAGTGAATCAGAAGAAGCAGAAGAAGGAGAAGGAGAAGGTGAAGACTGGAGGGTGAATCAGAAGAAGTAGAAGAAGAAGGAGAAGGTGAAGTCTGGAGGGTGAATCAGAAGAAGTAGAAGAAGGAGAAGGAGAAGGCGAAGTCTGGAGGGTGAATCAGAAGTAGCAGAAGAAGGAAAAGGAGAAGGTGAAGTCTGGAGGGTGAATCAGAAGAAGCAGAAGAAGGAGGAGAAGATGAAGTCTGGAGGGTGAATCAGAAGAAGCAGAAGAAGGAGAAGGAGAAGGTGAAGTCTGGAGGGTGAATCAGAAGAAGCAGAAGAAGGAGAAGGAGAAGGTGAAGTCTGGAGGGTGAATCAGAAGAAGTAGAAGAAGGAGAAGGAGAAGGTGAAGTCTGGAGGGTGAATCAGAAGAAGTAGAAGAAGGAGAAGGAGAAGGTGAAGTCTGGAGGGTGTATCAGAAGAAGCAGAAGAAGGAGAAGGAGAAGGTGAAGTCTGGAGGGTGAATCAGAAGAAGCAGAAGAAGGAGAAGGAGAAGATGAAGTCTGGAGGGTGAATCAGAAGAAGCAGAAGAAGGAGAAGGAGAAGGTGAAGTCTGAAGGGTGTATCAGAAGAAGCAGAAGAAGGAGAAGGAGAAGGTGAAGTCTGGAGGGTGAATCAGAAGAAGCAGAAAAAGGAGAAGGAGAAGGTGAAGTCTGGAGGGTGAATCAGAAGAAGCAGAAGAAGGAGAAGGAGATGGTGCCGTCTGGAGGGTGAATCAGAAGAAGTAGAAGAAGGAGAAGGGGAAGGTGAAGTCTGGAGGGTGAAGCAGAAGAAGTAGAAGAAGGAGAAGGAGAAGGTGAAGTCAGGAGGGTGAATCAGAAGAAGTAGAAGAAGGAGAAGGAGAAGGTGAAGTCAGGAGGGTGAATCAGAAGAAGCAGAAGAAGGAGAAGGAGAAGGTGAAGTCTGGAGGGTGAATCAGAAGAATCAGAAGAAGGAGAAGGAGAAGGTGAAGTCTGGAGGGTGAATCAGAAGAAGCAGAAGAAAGAGAAGGAGAAGGTGAAGTCTGGAGGGTGAAGCAGAAGAAGCAGAATAAGGAGAAGGAGAAGGTGAAGACTGGAGGGTGAATCAGAAGAAGTAGAAGAAGGAGAAGGAGAAACTGAAGTCTGGAGGGTGAATCAGAAGAAGTAGAAGAAGGAGAAGGAGAAGGTGAAGTCTGGAGGGTGAATCAGAAGAAGCAGAAGAAGGAGAAGGAGAAGGTGAAGTCTGGAGGGTGAATCAGAAGAAGCAGAAGAAGGAGAAGGAGAAGGTGAGGTCAGGAGGGTGAATCAGAAGAAGCAGAAAAAGGAGAAGGAGAAGGTGAAGTTAGTAGGGTGAATCAGAAAAGCAGAAGAAGGAGAAGGAGAAGTTGAAGTCAGGGGGGTGAAGCAGAAGAAGTAGAAGAAGGAGAAGGAGAAGGTGAAGTCAGGAAGGTAAAGGAGAAGAAGCAGAAGAAGGAGAAGGAGAAGGTGAAGTCTGGAGGGCGCAGCAGAAGAAGCAGAAGAAGGAGAAGGAGAAGGTGAAGTCTGAAGGGTGAATCAGAAGAAGTAGAAGAAGGAGAAGGAGAAGGTGAAGTCAGGAGTGTGAAGCAGAAGAAGCAGAAGAAGGTGAAGTCTGGAGGGTGAATCAGAAGAAGCAGAAGAAGGAGAAGGAGAAGGTGAAGTCTGGAGGGTGAATCAGAAGAAGCAGAAGAAGGAGAAGGAGAAGGTGAAGTCTGGAGGGTGAATCAGAAGAAGTAGAAAAAGGAGAAGGAGAAGGTGAAGTCAGGAGGGTGAAGCAGAAGAAGCAGAAGAAGGAGAAGGAGAAGGTGAAGTCAGGAGGGTGAAGCAGAAGAAGCAGAAGAAGGAGAAGGAGAAGGTGAAGTCAGGAGGGTGAATCGGAAGAAGTAGAAGAAGGAGAAGGAGAAGGTGAAGTCTGGAGGGTGAATCAGAAGAAGTAGAAGAAGGAGAAGGAGAAGGTGAAGTCTGGAGGGTGAATCAGAAGAAGTAGAAGAAGGAGAAGGGGAAGGTGAAGTCTGGAGGGTGAATCAGAAGAAGCAGAAGAAGGAGAAGGAGAAGGTGAAGTCTGGAGGGAGAAGCAGAAGAAGTAGAAGAAGGAGAAGGAGAAGGTGAAGTCTGGAGGGTGAATCAGAAGAAGTAGAAGAAGGAGAAGGAGAAGGTGAAGTCTGGAGGGTGAATCAGAAGAAGTAGAAGAAGGAGAAGGAGAAGGTGAAGTCTGGAGGGTGAATCAGAAGAAACAGAAGAAGGAGAAGGAGAAGGTGAAGTCTGGAGGGTGAATCAGAAGAAGTAGAAGAAGGAGAAGGAGAAGGTGTAGTCTGGAGGGTGAATCAGAAGAAGTAGACGAAGGAGAAGGAGAAGGTGAAGTCTGGAGGGTGAATCAGAAGAAGCAGAAGAAGGAGAAGGAGAAGGTGAAGTCTGGAGGGTGAATCAGAAGAAGTAGAAGAAGGAGAAGGAGAAGGTGAAGTCTGGAGGGTGAATCAGAAGAAGCAGAAGAAGGAGAAGGAGAAGGTGAAGTCTGGAGGGTGAATCAGAAGAAGCAGAAGAAGGAGAAGGAGAAGGTGAAGTCTCGAGGGTGAAGCAGAAGAAGCAGAAGAAGGAGAAGGAGAAGGTGATGTCTGGGGGGTGAATCAGAAGAAGCAGAAGAAGTAGAAGGAGAAGGTGAAGTCTGGAGGGTGAATCAGAAGAAGTAGAAGAAGGAGAAGGAGAAGGTGATGTCTGGAGGGTGAATCAGGAGAAGCAGAAGAAGGAGAAGGAGAAGGTGAAGTCAGGAGAGTGAATCAGAAGAAGCAGAAGAAGGAGAAGGAGAAGGTGAAGACTTGAGGGTGAATCAGAAGAAGTAGAAGAAGAAGGAGAAGGTGAAGTCTGGAGGGTGAATCAGAAGAAGTAGAAGAAGGAGAAGGAGAAGGCGAAGTCTGGAGGGTGAATCAGAAGTAGCAGAAGAAGGAAAAGGAGAAGGTGAAGTCTGGAGGGTGAATCAGAAGAAGCAGAAGAAGGAGGAGAAGATGAAGTCTGGAGGGTGAATCAGAAGAAGCAGAAGAAGGAGAAGGAGAAGGTGAAGTCTGGAGGGTGAATCAGAAGAAGCAGAAGAAGGAGAAGGAGAAGGTGAAGTCTGGAGGGTGAATCAGAAGAAGTAGAAGAAGGAGAAGGAGAAGGTGAAGTCTGGAGGGTGAATCAGAAGAAGTAGAAGAAGGAGAAGGCGAAGGTGAAGTCTGGAGGGTGTATCAGAAGAAGCAGAAGAAGGAGAAGGAGAAGGTGAAGTCTGGAGGGTGAATCAGAAGAAGCAGAAGAAGGAGAAGGAGAAGATGAAGTCTGGAGGGTGAATCAGAAGAAGCAGAAGAAGGAGAAGGAGAAGGTGAAGTCTGAAGGGTGTATCAGAAGAAGCAGAAGAAGGAGAAGGAGAAGGTGAAGTCTGGAGGGTGAATCAGAAGAAGCAGAAAAAGGAGAAGGAGAAGGTGAAGTCTGGAGGGTGAATCAGAAGAAGCAGAAGAAGGAGAAGGAGATGGTGCAGTCTGGAGGGTGAATCAGAAGAAGTAGAAGAAGGAGAAGGGGAAGGTGAAGTCTGGAGGGTGAAGCAGAAGAAGTAGAAGAAGGAGAAGGAGAAGGTGAAGTCAGGAGGGTGAATCAGAAGAAGTAGAAGAAGGAGAAGGAGAAGGTGAAGTCAGGAGGGTGAATCAGAAGAAGCAGAAGAAGGAGAAGGAGAAGGTGAAGTCTGGAGGGTGAATCAGAAGAATCAGAAGAAGGAGAAGGAGAAGGTGAAGTCTGGAGGGTGAATCAGAAGAAGCAGAAGAAAGAGAAGGAGAAGGTGAAGTCTGGAGGGTGAAGCAGAAGAAGCAGAATAAGGAGAAGGAGAAGGTGAAGACTGGAGGGTGAATCAGAAGAAGTAGAAGAAGGAGAAGGAGAAACTGAAGTCTGGAGGGTGAATCAGAAGAAGTAGAAGAAGGAGAAGGAGAAGATGAAGTCTGGAGGGTGAATCAGAAGAAGCAGAAGAAGGAGAAGGAGAAGGTGAAGTCTGGAGGGTGAATCAGAAGAAGCAGAAGAAGGAGAAGGAGAAGGTGAGGTCAGGAGGGTGAATCAGAAGAAGCAGAAAAAGGAGAAGGAGAAGGTGAAGTTAGTAGGGTGAATCAGAAAAGCAGAAGAAGGAGAAGGAGAAGTTGAAGTCAGGGGGGTGAAGCAGAAGAAGTAGAAGAAGGAGAAGGAGAAGGTGAAGTCAGGAAGGTAAAGGAGAAGAAGCAGAAGAAGGAGAAGGAGAAGGTGAAGTCTGGAGGGCGCAGCAGAAGAAGCAGAAGAAGGAGAAGGAGAAGGTGAAGTCTGAAGGGTGAATCAGAAGAAGTAGAAGAAGGAGAAGGAGAAGGTGAAGTCAGGAGTGTGAAGCAGAAGAAGCAGAAGAAGGTGAAGTCTGGAGGGTGAATCAGAAGAAGCAGAAGAAGGAGAAGGAGAAGGTGAAGTCTGGAGGGTGAATCAGAAGAAGCAGAAGAAGGAGAAGGAGAAGGTGAGGTCAGGAGGCTGAATCAGAAGAAGCAGAAGAAGGAGAAGGAGAAGGTGAAGTTAGAAGGGTGAATCAGAAGAAGCAGAAGAAGGAGAAGGAGAAGGTGAAGTCAGGGGGGTGAAGCAGAAGAAGTCGAAGAAGGAGAAGGAGAAGGTGAAGTCAGGAAGGTGAAGCAGAAGAAGCAGAAGAAGGAGAAGGAGAAGGTGAAGTCTGGAGGGCGCAGAGAAGAAGCAGAAGAAGGAGAAGGAGAAGGTGAAGTCTGGAGGGTGAAGCAGAAGAAGCAGAAGAAGGAGAAGGAGAAGGTGAAGTCTGGAGGGTGAATCAGAAGAAGTAGAAGAAGGAGAAGGAGAAGGTGAAGTCAGGAGGGTGAAGCAGAAGAAGCAGAAGAAGGAGAAGGAGAAGGTGAAGTCTGGAGGGTGAAGCAAAAGAAGCAGAAGCAGAAAAGGAGAAGGTAAAGTCTGGAGGGCGAAGCAGAAGAAGCAGAAGAAGGAGAAGGAGAAGGTGAAGTCTGGAGGGTGAAGCAGAAGAAGCAGAAGAAGGAGAAGGAGAAGGTGAAGTCTGGAGGGTGAATCAGAAGAAGCAGAAGAAGGAGAAGGAGAAGGTGAAGTTAGGAGGGTGAATCAGAAGAAGCAGAAGAAGGAGAAGGAGAAGGTGAAGTCAGGGGGGTGAAGCAGAAGAAGTCGAAGAAGGAGAAGGAGAAGGTGAAGTCAGGAAGGTGAAGCAGAAGAAGCAGAAGAAGGAGAAGGAGAAGGTGAAGTCTGGAGGGCGCAGAGAAGAAGCAGAAGAAGGAGAAGGAGAAGGTGAAGTCTGGAGGGTGAAGCAGAAGAAGCAGAAGAAGGAGAAGGAGAAGGTGAAGTCTGGAGGGTGAATCAGAAGAAGTAGAAGAAGGAGAAGGAGAAGGTGAAGTCAGGAGGGTGAAGCAGAAGAAGCAGAAGAAGGAGAAGGAGAAGGTGAAGTCTGGAGGGTGAAGCAAAAGAAGCAGAAGTGGAAAAGGAGAAGGTGAAGTCTGGAGGGCGAAGCAGAAGAAGCAGAAGAAGGAGAAGGAGAAGGTGAAGTCTGGAGGGTGAAGCAGAAGAAGCAGAAGAAGGAGAAGGCGAAGGTGAAGTCTGGAGGGTGAATCAGAAGAAGTAGAAGAAGGAGAAGGAGAAGGTGAAGTCAGGAGGGTGAAGCAGAAGAAGCAGAAGAAGGAGAAGGAGAAGGTGAAGTCTGGAGGGTGAAGCAGAAGAAGCAGAAGAAGGAGAAGGAGAAGGTGAAGTCTGGAGGGTGAAGGAGAAGAAACAGAAGAAGGAGATGGAGAAGGTGAAGTCAGGAGGGTGAATCAGAAGAAGTAGAAGAAGGAGAAGGAGAAGGTGAAGTCTGGAGGGTGAATCAGAAGAATGAGAAGAAGGAGAAGGAGAAGGTGAAGTCTGGAGGGTGAATCAGAAGAAGCAGAAGAAAGAGAAGGAGAAGGTGAAGTCTGGAGGGTGAAGCAGAAGAAGCAGAAGAAGGAGAAGGAGAAGGTGAAGACTGGAGGGTGAATCAGAAGAAGTAGAAGAAGGAGAAGGAGAAACTGAAGTCTGGAGGGTGAATCAGAAGAAGTAGAAGAAGGAGAAGGAGAAGGTGAAGTCTGGAGGGTGAATCAGAAGAAGCAGAAGAAGGAGAAGGAGAAGGTGAAGTCTGGAGGGTGAATCAGAAGAAGCAGAAGAAGGAGGAGAAGATGAGGTCTGGAGGGTGAATCAGAAGAAGCAGAAGAAGGAGAAGGAGAAGGTGAAGTCTGGAGGGTGAATCAGAAGAAGCAGAAGAAGGAGAAGGAGAAGGTGAAGTCTGGAGGGTGAATCAGAAGAAGCAGAAGAAGGAGAAGGAGAAGATGAAGTCTGGAGGGTGAATCAGAAGAAGCAGAAGAAGGAGAAGGAGAAGGTGAAGTCTGGAGGGTGAATCAGAAGAAGCAGAAGAAGGAGAAGGAGAAGGTGAAGTCTCGAGGGTGAAGCAGAAGAAGCAGAAGAAGGAGAAGGAGAAGTTGATGTCTGGGGGGTGAATCAGAAGAAGCAGAAGAAGTAGAAGGAGAAGGTGAAGTCTGGAGGGTGAATCAGAAGAAGTAGAAGAAGGAGAAGGAGAAGGTGATGTCTGGAGGGTGAATCAGGAGAAGCAGAAGAAGGAGAAGGAGAAGGTGAAGTCAGGAGAGTGAATCAGAAGAAGCAGAAGAAGGAGAAGGAGAAGGTGAAGACTGGAGGGTGAATCAGAAGAAGTAGAAGAAGAAGGAGAAGGTGAAGTCTGGAGGGTGAATCAGAAGAAGTAGAAGAAGGAGAAGGAGAAGGCGAAGTCTGGAGGGTGAATCAGAAGTAGCAGAAGAAGGAAAAGGAGAAGGTGAAGTCTGGAGGGTGAATCAGAAGAAGCAGAAGAAGGAGGAGAAGATGAAGTCTGGAGGGTGAATCAGAAGAAGCAGAAGAAGGAGAAGGAGAAGGTGAAGTCTGGAGGGTGAATCAGAAGAAGCAGAAGAAGGAGAAGGAGAAGGTGAAGTCTGGAGGGTGAATCAGAAGAAGTAGAAGAAGGAGAAGGAGAAGGTGAAGTCTGGAGGGTGAATCAGAAGAAGTAGAAGAAGGAGAAGGAGAAGGTGAAGTCTGGAGGGTGTATCAGAAGAAGCAGAAGAAGGAGAAGGAGAAGGTGAAGTCTGGAGGGTGAATCAGAAGAAGCAGAAGAAGGAGAAGGAGAAGATGAAGTCTGGAGGGTGAATCAGAAGAAGCAGAAGAAGGAGAAGGAGAAGGTGAAGTCTGAAGGGTGTATCAGAAGAAGCAGAAGAAGGAGAAGGAGAAGGTGAAGTCTGGAGGGTGAATCAGAAGAAGCAGAAAAAGGAGAAGGAGAAGGTGAAGTCTGGAGGGTGAATCAGAAGAAGCAGAAGAAGGAGAAGGAGATGGTGCCGTCTGGAGGGTGAATCAGAAGAAGTAGAAGAAGGAGAAGGGGAAGGTGAAGTCTGGAGGGTGAAGCAGAAGAAGTAGAAGAAGGAGAAGGAGAAGGTGAAGTCAGGAGGGTGAATCAGAAGAAGTAGAAGAAGGAGAAGGAGAAGGTGAAGTCAGGAGGGTGAATCAGAAGAAGCAGAAGAAGGAGAAGGAGAAGGTGAAGTCTGGAGGGTGAATCAGAAGAATCAGAAGAAGGAGAAGGAGAAGGTGAAGTCTGGAGGGTGAATCAGAAGAAGCAGAAGAAAGAGAAGGAGAAGGTGAAGTCTGGAGGGTGAAGCAGAAGAAGCAGAATAAGGAGAAGGAGAAGGTGAAGACTGGAGGGTGAATCAGAAGAAGTAGAAGAAGGAGAAGGAGAAACTGAAGTCTGGAGGGTGAATCAGAAGAAGTAGAAGAAGGAGAAGGAGAAGGTGAAGTCTGGAGGGTGAATCAGAAGAAGCAGAAGAAGGAGAAGGAGAAGGTGAAGTCTGGAGGGTGAATCAGAAGAAGCAGAAGAAGGAGAAGGAGAAGGTGAGGTCAGGAGGGTGAATCAGAAGAAGCAGAAAAAGGAGAAGGAGAAGGTGAAGTTAGTAGGGTGAATCAGAAAAGCAGAAGAAGGAGAAGGAGAAGTTGAAGTCAGGGGGGTGAAGCAGAAGAAGTAGAAGAAGGAGAAGGAGAAGGTGAAGTCAGGAAGGTAAAGGAGAAGAAGCAGAAGAAGGAGAAGGAGAAGGTGAAGTCTGGAGGGCGCAGCAGAAGAAGCAGAAGAAGGAGAAGGAGAAGGTGAAGTCTGAAGGGTGAATCAGAAGAAGTAGAAGAAGGAGAAGGAGAAGGTGAAGTCAGGAGTGTGAAGCAGAAGAAGCAGAAGAAGGTGAAGTCTGGAGGGTGAATCAGAAGAAGCAGAAGAAGGAGAAGGAGAAGGTGAAGTCTGGAGGGTGAATCAGAAGAAGCAGAAGAAGGAGAAGGAGAAGGTGAAGTCTGGAGGGTGAATCAGAAGAAGTAGAAGAAGGAGAAGGAGAAGGTGAAGTCAGGAGGGTGAAGCAGAAGAAGCAGAAGAAGGAGAAGGAGAAGGTGAAGTCTGGAGGGTGAAGCAAAAGAAGCAGAAGCAGAAAAGGAGAAGTTAAAGTCTGGAGGGCGAAGCAGAAGAAGCAGAAGAAGGAGAAGGAGAAGGTGAAGTCTGGAGGGTGAAGCAGAAGAAGCAGAAGAAGGAGAAGGAGAAGGTGAAGTCTGGAGGGTGAATCAGAAGAAGCAGAAGAAGGAGAAGGAGAAGGTGAAGTTAGGAGGGTGAATCAGAAGAAGCAGAAGAAGGAGAAGGAGAAGGTGAAGTCAGGGGGGTGAAGCAGAAGAAGTCGAAGAAGGAGAAGGAGAAGGTGAAGTCAGGAAGGTGAAGCAGAAGAAGCAGAAGAAGGAGAAGGAGAAGGTGAAGTCTGGAGGGCGCAGAGAAGAAGCAGAAGAAGGAGAAGGAGAAGGTGAAGTCTGGAGGGTGAAGCAGAAGAAGCAGAAGAAGGAGAAGGAGAAGGTGAAGTCTGGAGGGTGAATCAGAAGAAGTAGAAGAAGGAGAAGGAGAAGGTGAAGTCAGGAGGGTGAAGCAGAAGAAGCAGAAGAAGGAGAAGGAGAAGGTGAAGTCTGGAGGGTGAAGCAAAAGAAGCAGAAGTGGAAAAGGAGAAGGTGAAGTCTGGAGGGCGAAGCAGAAGAAGCAGAAGAAGGAGAAGGAGAAGGTGAAGTCTGTAGGGTGAAGCAGAAGAAGCAGAAGAAGGAGAAGGCGAAGGTGAAGTCTGGAGGGTGAATCAGAAGAAGTAGAAGAAGGAGAAGGAGAAGGTGAAGTCTGGAGCGTGAAGCAGAAGAAGCAGAAGAAGGAGAAGGAGAAGGTGAAGTCTGGAGGGTGAAGGAGAAGAAACAGAAGAAGGAGATGGAGAAGGTGAAGTCAGGAGGGTGAATCAGAAGAAGTAGAAGAAGGAGAAGGAGAAGGTGAAGTCTGGAGGGTGAATCAGACGAAGTAGAAGAAGGAGAAGGAGAAGGTGAAGTCTGGAGGGTGAAGCAGAAGAAGCAGAAGAAGGAGAAGGAGAAGGTGTAGTCTGGAGGGTGAATCCGAAGAAGTAGACGAAGGAGAAGGAGAAGGTGAAGTCTGGAGGGTGAATCAGAAGAAGCAGAAGAAGGAGAAGGGGAAGGTGAAGTCTGGAGGGTGAATCAGAAGAAGTAGAAGAAGGAGAAGGAGTAGGTGAAGTCTGGAGGGTGAATCAGAAGAAGCAGAAGAAGGAGAAGGAGAAGGTGAAGTCTGGAGAGTGAATCAGAAGAAGCAGAAGAAGGAGAAGGAGAAGGTGAAGTCCGGAGGGTGAATCAGAAGAAGCAGAAGAAGGAGAAGGAGAAGGGGAAGTCTGGAGGGTGAATCAGAAGAAGGAGAAGAAGTAGAAGGAGAAGGTGAAGTCTGGATGGTGAATCAGAAGAAGTAGAAGAAGGAGAAGGAGAAGGTGAAGTCTGGAGGGTGAATCAGAAGAAGCAGAAGAAGGAGAAGGAGAAGGTGAAGTCAGGAGGGTGAATCAGAAGAAGCAGAAGAAGGAGAAGGAGAAGGTGAAGTCTGGAGGGTGAATCAGAAGAAGCAGAAGAAGGACAAGGAGAAGGTGAAGACTGGAGAGTGAATCAGAAGAAGTAGAAGAAGGAGAAGGAGAAGGTGAAGTCTGGAGGGTGAATCAGAAGAAGTAGAAGAAGGAGAAGGAAAAGGCGAAGTCTGGAGGGTGAATCAGAAGAAACAGAAGAAGGAGAAGGAGAAGGTGAAGTCTGGAGGGTGAATCAGAAGAAGCAGAAGAAGGAGAAGGAGAAGATGAAGTCTGGAGGGTGAATCAGAAGAAGCAGAAGAAGGAGAAGGAGAAGGTGAAGTCTGGAGGGTGAATCAGAAGAAGCAGAAGAAGGAGAAGGAGAAGGTGAAGTCTCGTGGGTGAAGCAGAAGAAGCAGAAGAAGGAGAAGGAGAAGGTGAAGTCTGGAGGGTGAATCAGAAGAAGTAGAAGAAGGAGAAGGAGAAGGTGATGTCTGGGGGGTGAATCAGAAGAAGCAGAAGAAGTAGAAGGAGAAGGTGAAGTCTGGAGGGTGAATCAGAAGAAGTAGAAGAAGGAGAAGGAGAAGGTGATGTCTGGAGGGTGAATCAGGAGAAGCAGAAGAAGGAGAAGGAGAAGGTGAAGTCAGGAGAGTGAATCAGAAGAAGCAGAAGAAGGAGAAGGAGAAGGTGAAGACTGGAGGGTGAATCAGAAGAAGTAGAAGAAGAAGGAGAAGGTGAAGTCTGGAGGGTGAATCAGAAGAAGTAGAAGAAGGAGAAGGAGAAGGCGAAGTCTGGAGGGTGAATCAGAAGTAGCAGAAGAAGGAAAAGGAGAAGGTGAAGTCTGGAGCGTGAATCAGAAGAAGCAGAAGAAGGAGGAGAAGATGAAGTCTGGAGGGTGAATCAGAAGAAGCAGAAGAAGGAGAAGGAGAAGGTGAAGTCTGGAGGGTGTATCAGAAGAAGCAGAAGAAGGAGAAGGAGAAGGTGAAGTCTGGAGGGTGAATCAGAAGAAGCAGAAAAAGGAGAAGGAGAAGGTGAAGTCTGGAGGGTGAATCAGAAGAAGCAGAAGAAGGAGAAGGAGATGGTGCAGTCTGGAGGGTGAATCAGAAGAAGTAGAAGAAGGAGAAGGGGAAGGTGAAGTCTGGAGGGTGAAGCAGAAGAAGTAGAAGAAGGAGAAGGAGAAGGTGAAGTCAGGAGGATGAATCAGAAGAAGTAGAAGAAGGAGAAGGAGAAGGTGAAGTCAGGAGGGTGAATCAGAAGAAGCAGAAGAAGGAGAAGGAGAAGGTGAAGTCTGGAGGGTGAATCAGAAGAAGTAGAAGAAGGAGAAGGGGAAGGTGAAGTCTGGAGGGTGAAGCAGAAGAAGTAGAAGAAGGAGAAGGAGAAGGTGAAGTCTGGAGGGTGAATCAGAAGAAGCAGAAGAAAGAGAAGGAGAAGGTGAAGTCTGGAGGGTGAAGCAGAAGAAGCAGAAGAAGGAGAAGGAGAAGGTGAAGACTGGAGGGTGAATCAGAAGAAGTAGAAGAAGGAGAAGGAGAAACTGAAGTCTGGAGGGTGAATCAGAAGAAGTAGAAGAAGGAGAAGGAGAAGGTGAAGTCTGGAGGGTGAATCAGAAGAAGCAGAAGAAGGAGAAGGAGAAGGTGAAGTCTGGAGGTTGAATCAGAAGAAGCAGAAGAAGGAGGAGAAGATGAAGTCTGGAGGGTGAATCAGAAGAAGCAGAAGAAGGAGAAGGAGAAGGTGAAGTCTGGAGGGTGAATCAGAAGAAGCAGAAGAAGGAGAAGGAGAAGGTGAAGTCTGGAGGGTGAATCAGAAGAAGCAGAAGAAGGAGAAGGAGAAGATGAAGTCTGGAGGGTGAATCAGAAGAAGCAGAAGAAGGAGAAGGAGAAGGTGAAGTCTGGAGGGTGAATCAGAAGAAGCAGAAGAAGGAGAAGGAGAAGGTGAAGTCTCGAGGGTGAAGCAGAAGAAGCAGAAGAAGGAGAAGGAGAAGGTGATGTCTGGGGGGTGAATCAGAAGAAGCAGAAGAAGTAGAAGGAGAAGGTGAAGTCTGGAGGGTGAATCAGAAGAAGTAGAAGAAGGAGAAGGAGAAGGTGATGTCTGGAGGGTGAATCAGGAGAAGCAGAAGAAGGAGAAGGAGAAGGTGAAGTCAGGAGAGTGAATCAGAAGAAGCAGAAGAAGGAGAAGGAGAAGGTGAAGACTGGAGGGTGAATCAGAAGAAGTAGAAGAAGAAGGAGAAGGTGAAGTCTGGAGGGTGAATCAGAAGAAGTAGAAGAAGGAGAAGGAGAAGGCGAAGTCTGGAGGGTGAATCAGAAGTAGCAGAAGAAGGAAAAGGAGAAGGTGAATTCTGGAGGGTGAATCAGAAGAAGCAGAAGAAGGAGGAGAAGATGAAGTCTGGAGGGTGAATCAGAAGAAGCAGAAGAAGGAGAAGGAGAAGGTGAAGTCTGGAGGGTGAATCAGAAGAAGCAGAAGAAGGAGAAGGAGAAGGTGAAGTCTGGAGGGTGAATCAGAAGAAGTAGAAGAAGGAGAAGGAGAAGGTGAAGTCTGGAGGGTGAATCAGAAGAAGTAGAAGAAGGAGAAGGAGAAGGTGAAGTCTGGAGGGTGAATCAGAAGAAGCAGAAGAAGGAGAAGGAGAAGGTGAAGTCTGGAGGGTGAATCAGAAGAAGCAGAAGAAGGAGAAGGAGAAGATGAAGTCTGGAGGGTGAATCAGAAGAAGCAGAAGAAGGAGAAGGAGAAGGTGAAGTCTGAAGGGTGTATCAGAAGAAGCAGAAGAAGGAGAAGGAGAAGGTGAAGTCTGGAGGGTGAATCAGAAGAAGCAGAAAAAGGAGAAGGAGAAGGTGAAGTCTGGAGGGTGAATCAGAAGAAGCAGAAGAAGGAGAAGGAGATGGTGCAGTCTGGAGGGTGAATCAGAAGAAGTAGAAGAAGGAGAAGGGGAAGGTGAAGTCTGGAGGGTGAAGCAGAAGAAGTAGAAGAAGGAGAAGGAGAAGGTGAAGTCAGGAGGGTGAATCAGAAGAAGTAGAAGAAGGAGAAGGAGAAGGTGAAGTCAGGAGGGTGAATCAGAAGAAGCAGAAGAAGGAGAAGGAGAAGGTGAAGTCTGGAGGGTGAATCAGAAGAATCAGAAGAAGGAGAAGGAGAAGGTGAAGTCTGGAGGGTGAATCAGAAGAAGCAGAAGAAAGAGAAGGAGAAGGTGAAGTCTGGAGGGTGAAGCAGAAGAAGCAGAAGAAGGAGAAGGAGAAGGTGAAGACTGGAGGGTGAATCAGAAGAAGTAGAAGAAGGAGAAGGAGAAACTGAAGTCTGGAGGGTGAATCAGAAGAAGTAGAAGAAGGAGAAGGAGAAGGTGAAGTCTGGAGGGTGAATCAGAAGAAGCAGAAGAAGGAGAAGGAGAAGGTGAAGTCTGGAGGGTGAATCAGAAGAAGCAGAAGAAGGAGGAGAAGATGAAGTCTGGAGGGTGAATCAGAAGAAGCAGAAGAAGGAGAAGGAGAAGGTGAAGTCTGGAGGGTGAATCAGAAGAAGCAGAAGAAGGAGAAGGAGAAGGTGAAGTCTGGAGGGTGAATCAGAAGAAGTAGAAGAAGGAGAAGGAGAAGGTGAAGTCTGGAGGGTGAATCAGAAGAAGTAGAAGAAGGAGAAGGAGAAGGTGAAGTCTGGAGGGTGAATCAGAAGAAGCAGAAGAAGGAGAAGGAGAAGGTGAAGTCTGGAGGGTGAATCAGAAGAAGCAGACGAAGGAGAAGGAGAAGATGAAGTCTGGAGGGTGAATCAGAAGAAGCAGAAGAAGGAGAAGGAGAAGGTGAAGTCTGAAGGGTGTATCAGAAGAAGCAGAAGAAGGAGAAGGAGAAGGTGAAGTCTGGAGGGTGAATCAGAAGAAGCAGAAAAAGGAGAAGGAGAAGGTGAAGTCTGGAGGGTGAATCAGAAGTAGCAGAAGAAGGAAAAGGAGAAGGTGAAGTCTGGAGCGTGAATCAGAAGAAGCATAAGAAGGAGGAGAAGATGAAGTCTGGAGGGTGAATCAGAAGAAGCAGAAGAAGGAGAAGGAGAAGGTGAAGTCTGGAGGGTGTATCAGAAGAAGCAGAAGAAGGAGAAGGAGAAGGTGAAGTCTGGAGGGTGAATCAGAAGAAGTAGAAGAAGGAGAAGGAGAAGGTGAAGTCTGGAGGGTGAATCAGAAGAAGTAGAAGAAGGAGAAGGAGAAGGTGAAGTCTGGAGGGTGAATCAGAAGAAGCAGAAGAAGGAGAAGGAGAAGGTGAAGTCTGGAGGGTGAATCAGAAGAAGCAGAAGAAGGAGAAGGAGAAGATGAAGTCCGGAGGGTGAATCAGAAGAAGCAGAAGAAGGAGAAGGAGAAGGTGAAGTCTGAAGGGTGTATCAGAAGAAGCAGAAGAAGGAGAAGGAGAAGGTGAAGTCTGGAGGGTGAATCAGAAGAAGCAGAAAAAGGAGAAGGAGAAGGTGAAGTCTGGAGGGTGAATCAGAAGAAGCAGAAGAAGGAGAAGGAGATGGTGCAGTCTGGAGGGTGAATCAGAAGAAGTAGAAGAAGGAGAAGGGGAAGGTGAAGTCTGGAGGGTGAAGCAGAAGAAGTAGAAGAAGGAGAAGGAGAAGGTGAAGTCAGGAGGGTGAATCAGAAGAAGTAGAAGAAGGAGAAGGAGAAGGTGAAGTCAGGAGGGTGAATCAGAAGAAGCAGAAGAAGGAGAAGGAGAAGGTGAAGTCTGGAGGGTGAATCAGAAGAATGAGAAGAAGGAGAAGGAGAAGGTGAAGTCTGGAGGGTGAATCAGAAGAAGCAGAAGAAAGAGAAGGAGAAGGTGAAGTCTGGAGGGTGAAGCAGAAGAAGCAGAAGAAGGAGAAGGAGAAGGTGAAGACTGGAGGGTGAATCAGAAGAAGTAGAAGAAGGAGAAGGAGAAACTGAAGTCTGGAGGGTGAATCAGAAGAAGTAGAAGAAGGAGAAGGAGAAGGTGAAGTCTGGAGGGTGAATCAGAAGAAGCAGAAGAAGGAGAAGGAGAAGGTGAAGTCTGGAGGGTGAATCAGAAGAAGCAGAAGAAGGAGGAGAAGATGAAGTCTGGAGGGTGAATCAGAAGAAGCAGAAGAAGGAGAAGGAGAAGGTGAAGTCTGGAGGGTGAATCAGAAGAAGCAGAAGAAGGAGAAGGAGAAGGTGAAGTCTGGAGGGTGAATCAGAAGAAGCAGAAGAAGGAGAAGGAGAAGATGAAGTCTGGAGGGTGAATCAGAAGAAGCAGAAGAAGGAGAAGGAGAAGGTGAAGTCTGGAGGGTGAATCAGAAGAAGCAGAAGAAGGAGAAGGAGAAGGTGAAGTCTCGAGGGTGAAGCAGAAGAAGCAGAAGAAGGAGAAGGAGAAGGTGATGTCTGGGGGGTGAATCAGAAGAAGCAGAAAAAGTAGAAGGAGAAGGTGAAGTCTGGAGGGTGAATCAGAAGAAGTAGAAGAAGGAGAAGGAGAAGGTGATGTCTGGAGGGTGAATCAGGAGAAGCAGAAGAAGGAGAAGGAGAAGGTGAAGTCAGGAGAGTGAATCAGAAGAAGCAGAAGAAGGAGAAGGAGAAGGTGAAGACTGGAGGGTGAATCAGAAGAAGTAGAAGAAGAAGGAGAAGGTGAAGTCTGGAGGGTGAATCAGAAGAAGTAGAAGAAGGAGAAGGAGAAGGCGAAGTCTGGAGGGTGAATCAGAAGTAGCAGAAGAAGGAAAAGGAGAAGGTGAAGTCTGGAGGGTGAATCAGAAGAAGCAGAAGAAGGAGGAGAAGATGAAGTCTGGAGGGTGAATCAGAAGAAGCAGAAGAAGGAGAAGGAGAAGGTGAAGTCTGGAGGGTGAATCAGAAGAAGCAGAAGAAGGAGAAGGAGAAGGTGAAGTCTGGAGGGTGAATCAGAAGAAGTAGAAGAAGGAGAAGGAGAAGGTGAAGTCTGGAGGGTGAATCAGAAGAAGTAGAAGAAGGAGAAGGAGAAGGTGAAGTCTGGAGGGTGAATCAGAAGAAGCAGAAGAAGGAGAAGGAGAAGGTGAAGTCTGGAGGGTGAATCAGAAGAAGCAGAAGAAGGAGAAGGAGAAGATGAAGTCTGGAGGGTGAATCAGAAGAAGCAGAAGAAGGAGAAGGAGAAGGTGAAGTCTGAAGGGTGTATCAGAAGAAGCAGAAGAAGGAGAAGGAGAAGGTGAAGTCTGGAGGGTGAATCAGAAGAAGCAGAAAAAGGAGAAGGAGAAGGTGAAGTCTGGAGGGTGAATCAGAAGAAGCAGAAGAAGGAGAAGGAGATGGTGCAGTCTGGAGGGTGAATCAGAAGAAGTAGAAGAAGGAGAAGGGGAAGGTGAAGTCTGGAGGGTGAAGCAGAAGAAGTAGAAGAAGGAGAAGGAGAAGGTGAAGTCAGGAGGGTGAATCAGAAGAAGTAGAAGAAGGAGAAGGAGAAGGTGAAGTCAGGAGGGTGAATCAGAAGAAGCAGAAGAAGGAGAAGGAGAAGGTGAAGTCTGGAGGGTGAATCAGAAGAATCAGAAGAAGGAGAAGGAGAAGGTGAAGTCTGGAGGGAGAATCAGAAGAAGCAGAAGAAAGAGAAGGAGAAGGTGAAGTCTGGAGGGTGAAGCAGAAGAAGCAGAAGAAGGAGAAGGAGAAGGTGAAGACTGGAGGGTGAATCAGAAGAAGTAGAAGAAGGAGAAGGAGAAACTGAAGTCTGGAGGGTGAATCAGAAGAAGTAGAAGAAGGAGAAGGAGAAGGTGAAGTCTGGAGGGTGAATCAGAAGAAGCAGAAGAAGGAGAAGGAGAAGGTGAAGTCTGGAGGGTGAATCAGAAGAAGCAGAAGAAGGAGGAGAAGATGAAGTCTGGAGGGTGAATCAGAAGAAGCAGAAGAAGGAGAAGGAGAAGGTGAAGTCTGGAGGGTGAATCAGAAGAAGCAGAAGAAGGAGAAGGAGAAGGTGAAGTCTGGAGGGTGAATCAGAAGAAGTAGAAGAAGGAGAAGGAGAAGGTGAAGTCTGGAGGGTGAATCAGAAGAAGTAGAAGAAGGAGAAGGAGAAGGTGAAGTCTGGAGGGTGAATCAGAAGAAGCAGAAGAAGGAGAAGGAGAAGGTGAAGTCTGGAGGGTGAATCAGAAGAAGCAGACGAAGGAGAAGGAGAAGATGAAGTCTGGAGGGTGAATCAGAAGAAGCAGAAGAAGGAGAAGGAGAAGGTGAAGTCTGAAGGGTGTATCAGAAGAAGCAGAAGAAGGAGAAGGAGAAGGTGAAGTCTGGAGGGTGAATCAGAAGAAGCAGAAAAAGGAGAAGGAGAAGGTGAAGTCTGGAGGGTGAATCAGAAGAAGCAGAAGAAGGAGAAGGAGATGGTGCAGTCTGGAGGGTGAATCAGAAGAAGTAGAAGAAGGAGAAGGGGAAGGTGAAGTCTGGAGGGTGAAGCAGAAGAAGTAGAAGAAGGAGAAGAAGAAGGTGAAGTCAGGAGGGTGAATCAGAAGAAGCAGAAGAAGGAGAAGGAGAAGGTGAAGTCTGGAGGGTGAATCAGAAGAATCAGAAGAAGGAGAAGGAGAAGGTGAAGTCTGGAGGGTGAATCAGAAGAAGCAGAAGAAAGAGAAGGAGAAGGTGAAGTCTGGAGGGTGAAGCAGAAGAAGCAGAAGAAGGAGAAGGAGAAGGTGAAGACTGGAGGGTGAATCAGAAGAAGTAGAAGAAGGAGAAGGAGAAACTGAAGTCTGGAGGGTGAATCAGAAGAAGTAGAAGAAGGAGAAGGAGAAGGTGAAGTCTGGAGGGTGAATCAGAAGAAGCAGAAGAAGGAGAAGGAGAAGGTGAAGTCTGGGGGTGAATCAGAAGAAGCAGAAGAAGGAGAAGGAGAAGATGAAGAGTGGACGGTGAATCAGAAGAAGTAGAAGAAGGAGAAGGAGAAGGTGAGGTCTGGGGGGTGAATCAGAAGAAGCAGAAGAAGGAGAAGGAGAAGGTGAAGTCTGGAGGGTGAATCAGAAGAAGCAGAAGAAGGAGAAGGAGAAGGTGAAGACTGGAGGGTGAATCAGAAGAAGTAGAAGAAGGAGAAGGAGAAGGTGAAGTCTGGAGGGTGAATCAGAAGAAGTAGAAGAAGGAGAAGGAAAAGGCGAAGTCTGGAGGGTGAATCAGAAGAAGCAGAAGAAGGAGAAGGAGAAGGTGAAGTCTGGAGGGTGAATCAAAAGAAGCAGAAGAAGGAGAAGGAGAAGATGAAGTCTGGAGGGTGAATCAGAAGAAGCAGAAGAAGGAGAAGGAGAAGGTGAAGTCTGGAGGGTGAATCAGA